>NW_012115932.1:11280175-11403174 GCF_000951035.1 Colobus angolensis palliatus | reverse complement strand
AAAAAAAAAACAAACAAAAACAAATGAAGATAGTTGTTAGGAATGCAGGTTTCACTACTTGCTTCTCTATTTTCCCCTCATACTTCTCAAAGAGAGTTATAACCTGCTAGAAATTTCAAATCTAAGGTGATTCCTACAGCAGAGTTCCTGATCTGAGAATATAAAATGATCACAGTTTAAAAATAGACACCTGGTGAGAAATCACCACAGGAACACATAGAAATGGAAGAAAGATTAAAATTGGTCCTCTAGGTCCCAGGTCAATAGGACTTTAGCGGTACCCAGAGTGTCTTCTATAAAGAGAAGTCAACCACGTTGAAATTTCCATGTTATTGGCATCTGATTTTCCTTAGTCTTTGTTAAGGAATTACCAGCACACTCATGCATTCTTTGATGATAACAAATCTCAGTAGAGCTGAGCCATATGTTGTTTCTTCGTTCTTAGAATAGAGTGCTTAGGTTGGTACTTGGAGCCTCAAGACCTATAAATAACTTCTCTAGGAAACACCATTATACAAAGAGAATCTGACCTTTAAAAAAGACTGACATTTGGATATTGGTCAAAATATTACTTCTTAACATTAAAATTTGTCATCACAGTGTCATAATATTGTGACACATGATTATGTCGCATCAGACCAACCCCACGAAGTATCAGTCTAAGCAATCGGCTTACACAGATTTGGGCATTCAAAGGAAATCCTTTCTGATGTTCTGCAGGGTGGGGAGCAGCTTGGAGAGAGGGCAGTGTGTAATTTATGCACTTGATTTGGCAACTGGCCAACACAGTTTGGGAAGATCAACACAGAAACTGCTCATCAAGCTGATTAACAAACACAAACAAGGGATGATTCTTGTTAACAGCACCAGGTTGGGAAATACCAAAATATTGTGTTTCCCATAAGAAGCTTGCAAGACTAACTGTGGGCACCACTTCAGATGTGTTATAGTTTATGCTGCTAACCTCTTCCAGGTGGGATGAGGGTTTAATTTGTAATAGCGAGAACTGGCATTTCTTTTTACCCCATCATTTGTGAGCATGCAAAAATTCTTATGTAGTAAGATAGGGGTTTAATCCTGGCTGCATGTTAGATTTTCTTGGGGAACTGTTTTGAAAATAGCAATGACCTAGGGTTCCCACCATCAGTGACTTCGATTTAATTGGTCTGGAGGAGGAGGGTATATTTATGCATCTGGTATTTTTTTGAAAGCTTTCTAGAGGATTATGA
This sequence comes from Colobus angolensis palliatus, assembly GCF_000951035.1. NCBI lineage: Eukaryota > Metazoa > Chordata > Mammalia > Primates > Cercopithecidae > Colobus > Colobus angolensis. The sequence goes on along the minus strand of NW_012115932.1, from coordinate 11,401,945 downwards.
TGTGCAGCCAGTTAATCTTCACATAGGTAGCATCAACCTTACTTGGGAGCTTGTTAAAAAGCTGAATTAGGCTTCACCCAGATCTAAGGAATCAGAATCTGCATTTTAACATGATTCCTACTTAGGTGAATCATACACACATCACATTTTGAGAAATGCTGCCATAGAGAAAGGAGATAGAATAATAAAGATATTTACCAATGTTTGGTAATAATAAAGATAATGCTGATGAAACTAATTGTCAGAGCTAATGCTTATTAGGTGTTCACTATGTGCCAGACACTCTTCTGAACACTTCACATGCATTAACCCCCTTAATTCTCAAAACAATATAGGGAAGTAGGTATTGTTATTATCCCTATTTTTCAGATGGGAAAATTGGTGTTTATGAACTTGTACAAAGTCTCATGGCTATTGATGGCAGATCGGGCACCTGCAACAATTTTCTCCCTTTGTATTAAAGAAATATGCAGCTTATCAGCCAATAATGAATGAAATTGAAGGACTTGGCATTCTAACACACTGGCCTAATTCAGAGATGCTGACTCAATAGGGATTATGGTCTATATGGAATGTGAATGGCCTTGCTTTCTTTACCTATAAAAGAATCATAGGCTAACTGAGATGAATAACCAGTAATTATGAGATATTAGACAACCTGAGGTACCATTATCTCCAAGGTACTCAAGGATCAGACCCCATTTACGACTTTGAATTTGGATTTTAACTTTATTCCAGGATCATGAAACTCAGTTGATCTCAATGAAGGGCACAGAAACATAGGCAACATTTTCAGAAGAGAAAATATTGGACTAATTAATGCTGTCTTTTCTTCTTAAGAAAAACTATGAGAGTTGCATTTGGGGAGATATTTTCTGAAAGCAGCAAGCTCTCCCCTGGTCAATCTAAAATAAATATTATTCAATAGGTGCTAAAGAAATATTTGTTGAGTTAATGAATATGGTTACAAAGTGCTCTCTCAAAGGTAATTTTATTCTGTTTTTCAGAGATTGCAGCCCTTGCAGTGAATGTGGTGCATAGATGAGTTTTATTTGTCACGAGTAGACTCTTTTTTTCAATGAGCAAACATCAAATATCAAGGGATTTTACACATAAACACGTAGACACAAAATCCAGATTGTGTCTACACGTTCACATGTAAAATCCTCTGATATTTGATGTTGGCCCATTGAAATCTAGCTTGTTGAATTGAATTGAAATGAGTCTAGCTTTTCCTTTAAAATGGGAAGATCCTACAACACTGAGCCCACATTCCTGGGCGCAACCATCAGCCACACTGCATGGTGCTGCCTGCAGAAATGAGGCACATGCTCACTAGTTACCTGCTGTCCCACCTGTAGTGTGCTAACTGGTGGCCTCCAGAAACAGATGTCTATTTCCTCATCCCTGGAACCTGCAAGTCTTACCTCCGGTGGCAGCAGAGTGGCTATCACATTAAATGGCAAAGGATGTGATCAGGTATGATCTTGAGAGGAAGAACTTACCCTGGATTACCTGGCTGGGCCCTAGATTCTATCACATGTATCCTTACACAAGAGAGGCAGAGGGAGACTGAGACAGACACACAGAGGAAAATGGAGCAGAGGGAGATGTGCCCACAAGCCAAGGAATGACAACAGCCTTTAGAAGCTGGAAGAGGCCGCTGCCTCTTCTCCCCCAGTTTTTGCTTTTGGCCTCCAGAACTGTAAACAAATGAATTTTTGTTGTTTTAAGCCACCCAGTTTATGATAATTCATTATGGCAGCCCTAGGATAGTCACATAATACTAACACACATAGATGCCTAGGTGAAATCACTTGCTTTTTTTACAGGGCAGAGGCATATTTGCTGGGTAAAGTGTACAAAGTAGGACATAGTAATATTAATAGTGCCCATCTCCCAGGGCCTGCTACTCTCTAAATCCAGGCATTATCCCTTAGAATGAATCTAGTTCAATTCACTCATTTTTCCTCTATGCTATCTTACTATAAAAATGTGCCTTTTAGGTAGATTTATATTTTTATATGATAACTTTATAAATTCCATAAGGAATGTATTTCCCAGCAGATATAAAATAAATAATATAGGCAAAAGATCCTAAAGGACTGAATATTCTACAGCCCTCATTTCACAAATGGGAAAACAAGACCCAGAGAAAGAAACTGAGGGGTCCAAGACCACACAGATAATTAAGGCAGAATGAGGAACAGACCTCCTCACTCTTGGTTCATTACTCATTTCACATCCCATCCAAACCCTTTTTCATAATCATCAGGGTGCGACTTTTACTTCTTTGATGATTGAAATAAGACTTACTGTGAGGTCCATTTAATAAAGTGCCATTTTTGCTCAAGGGTAATATTGTCATGCCTTGAATCTATCAAAGGAAATGCTTTAAGTCCATCTCCAAATAGGACTTTTTCTAAGCAAACTAATTTATCCAGAACATTTAAGTCACTTCATGTTTAACTATAAAAAGGTCTTGTCATGATATAAGTAGTGTTGAATGCATTAAAGAGTAGGGATATTTTTAAAAATTGGACAGGGACAACTCAACTGGTCACTTTTTAAAGAGAAGGGAGAAATGAAAGAGAATATGTCTTAACCCATGTATTAGAAACATTTTGAAAGGTCTTAAGAAAACCTGAAAAACATAATTGTGCTTTATAAATTGAGGATTAATATAGAGTTCAGCAGTCAAAGGATACCATAAATTAATATTGTACACCAATGTTCTTCTTGGTAAGAGAAAGATAGAGAATCTTTTAATTAAATTTTATTTCTAAAGGTAATTTTTCTGCAGTAATCATAGATACTCCAATAAGGGAAGAACTGGCTAACACAGTGCTGCATTAGCTAAGTTTTACACCTTTCTAAGCCTTAGGTGGTCAAGTCACATTTGGACTCCATTCTGCATAAATTTCACGCTCCAAAGCAACAGCAATATTTTTCTGATTGATCCCAGAACTCCCTAAAAACACATGGAGTCTGAATTTCTGGAACTCATTCATGAAATAATAAGGATTTCTGTAACCAGTCAGAAGGCATATTAAAATGCCATGGCAATGTATTTGGCTATGCCAAGATCCCACCAGACACAGTGACAAGCTTGATTCACCAATGCCCAAAATAAACCTGTGCATGATGAATGTTTCTGCAGTGTTCCTGGGTAAATTTAGTGATTTTCACCATGTCTAATTCTAGCTACGCCACAGCCTATTTGTTCAAAGTCAATGGATATGCCCTAATTGAAAAATTTGAACCTCATTTCATATCTTTCTCTTCTGGTATGCAAAAGGGCTAAAAATTAACCAATCTTGCCTTAAGGAAAAAAAATGTGAAAATTTGAGTAGTGATATACTTGCCTTTTATTGGTTCAAGCAATGGATCTCAGATAATCCACTAATCTAAGACACTGAAAGTTAATTTTCGGCAACCTTTGTCTCTGGCTATAAATCTCCTGAATGTTGTTTATTTATTTCTGAGACCTATGTATCATGGCATATGGTTGCCTATAACAACCTGGCATATGGTTGCCTATAACAACCTCTGCAATAACAACACCAACCTCAGTCTCTCCAGAATGGTCAGTTCCATATGATCATGTTATTGGCTCTATGACCCATCTATTACCTCCATCTCATCAAGTTTTGGCCAATTAACTAGGAGTGAGCCCTGATTTATAGGCGGTTTGTGGCAAACGTGACCTGGCACCAAAAAAAAAAAAAAAAAAAAAAAAAAAAAAAAAAAAAGAGAAGAAAATGAATGGAAAAAGTTGAGCTGAGCCAGTATGTCGGGATTCTGAACTGGTACCTGGAAAGAATTAAACAGTTAAAAATTGGAGCTGAAGGTGAAAGGCCCAATTGAGAGAAGTCAGACAAGCATGAGAGGCTATGTGGAAGTTGAGTTATGAGGAAGCAGGAATAGGGAGTAAGCAGCGCCATGATGTGGAGAAAAGATGAAGAGTAGAGAGAAGAATACACACCTAGAAGCCAAGCCGCACACTTCACAGACAAAGCACTGGAATGACGAATCGTAAACTCTATTCTGCAGAAGTCTCTTCAACTTTTTTGTATCGGGAGCAATCTATTTTTAAACAAGTCTGTTCATATCCAAATCAGCCCTCTCTTTCATCTTTTCTAAGCATGATGGACCAAATCTTCACGGGTTTCCGTGCATCATGATCCTCATACAAAAGCCTTACCCTCCCATCTCATACTGAAAGAACATGAATGAGCCTGTTTCTGGCAAGCAAGAGGAAGATTAACTAAAAATATTATATGGGCCTAGTCATTCATCTGAAGATGTTACACCATTTGTCAGGTTTGATTAGGTACCTTTGAGATATCTCTTTGCTTCCTGCCGAGATCCTACTGTTTCATAACCACTTTGTTTGCTGTTATACAGCAATCTACATTTTAGGCATCTTGATGTGTACTGCTCAATGAGACCTAGACTAACGCAGACATATACTGGTTACAGAGAATACCAAAATACTTTAAAACTGAACTGCACCATTCCTCAACTACTCCTTGCTGGGTTGTTTAAGGCATTAAGGCATTGGGTGATTAAATATCTGGTATCATTAACTCTAATTTTAACTTCAATTAAATGTTTAGGCCCCATTTAGCCTATGCTTACAAAGTGTTGAATCAAGGTTCTAATTTCCAACATTTTGTGACATGATTCTTCAGTTTTAGAATGTTAGTTCTGTGTTTTCAAATACATCTTAAAGTACTCATTTGCTACATCTGAAATGATTTGTCTTGTAAACATCTTATCAGAGATACAACTAACATTCACTCAAAATTTAGTTTGACATCAGTTCTTGGAGTGCCAATGTAAATCCAAACTGATTGTGTGTGTATAGATGTTTGTGCATGTTTTAAAAACAATCACAATTTGATTGTGAATTGTAGGTCAAAAATCATTTCTAAGAAATAATGAATTCAATTTTGACATCTAGCCGAATTGGTTACATTTTTCAGAATCTCCATAGCCTTCTCTTAGTGAACTGTAATTTCATGCTTTAGTTAGAGGTATACAAGATGAAACAGTGATCTCTGAGCACCTTGATTTTTTCCTTTCTTTTGAAAGTAATACAGGCATAACCATTTCAGCTGTTGAGTTATTGACTCCAATATACAATAAATGTATACTACAAATCAAGAATCCTTATTTCTTAAAGTGCATGGTTTTGGCATAAGCACCAATGCCGTTAGTTTCATGATTCAATGTCTGAGAAAGAACTTCTGTTTTGTGTTTAGTACCCTTAATATTCCTAGTATATAAAGGGATCAATGGTAGATGTGGAAGTAAAGTTTAGAATCAAAGACCTTAATTGATCAACCAGTCGACACATATTTAGTGACCTGTTATGTACTCAGTGTTGGGATAAATCCTGTACAAAATGTGAAATAAAGACAAGATATTGATGTTTTCTGTCTTGGACAAAGTTTTAACCTGGATGAGAACATAATATTTAAGCATATGACACCATGAGACAGCCATGCAGGATAAAATGTAATGAAATGTTTGGTTGTTTGTTACAGAGTGTTAGATGTCAGAACAGAGAAATTACTATGCTCTGTACTAAAGGGTGAAACATTATTGATTTAAGTCTTGCACTAAAAGAGGAAAGGATATGGACTAGGTAAGACTTTGTTCTCTTCAGACTCTCTCTACAGAAACGTCGCTGCATAAAACTTACAAGAAATAAGTCACCATAGTAGGCCATATAACTTCTCTTCTCCAAGACTGAATCTAAACACAGACATTATGGATACTGCCTACACATAAGATTCTCAAGGCCCAAGAACTACCCCCATCCTCCCAAAAGGTCCTGCCACTGGCCCCATCTAAATCAAGCATACCATTCAACATTTGGGCCTTTTGGAGACAAAGAAGAAAATGATCTTTAAAGTCATAACAATTCTAGCCTAGTACTGATCTGGCCCTTTGACTGTCATGATGTGACTCTGGACTGATAACTCAGTCTTAGTTTTCATGTTGTTAATAGGACTGATGATTAAATGATACTGCCAGGCACATGCAAGCAGTATTGAGAAGAGTGCATGAACACTCACATGATCATCAGATGTTAGCTATTCCAGTCGCTGTCGTTAAAACATCAGTTAACCTGTGCACATTATCTGGACATTTCATATTGCACCATATACAATTACAAACATTCAACTGTTTTGACTTACAAAAATGACAATTACATACGATTCAATCTAATGATAGAACATAGCCTACTTTCATTTATTAACATAATTTCTCTAATCTTATGGTCAAATCAAAGAATGTAGGATCTCTTGGAATGCAAAGGAAGGGAATGAGACAGGTAAGTTTTGATTTGGGGATGAAATAGAGGAAAATCCAGGTTTGGGAAGTTAGCTTTATTGTCACCTGTCATGGTGTCATTAGACAGAAAGTGAATGTCATTGCTGAGTACCTGAATTTGAACAAGGGATATAGAAGGAGATGACACATGAACTTAAACTATTGATTTTTTTTTTTTTTTTTTTGAGACAGAGTCTTGCTCTATCCCCCAAGCTGGAGTGCAATGGTGCCATCTTGGCTCACTACAACCTCTGCCTTCTAGGTTCAAGCGATTCTCCTGCCTCAGCCTCGCCATAGCTGGGATTACAGGTGTGTACCATAGCATCCGGCTAATTTTTGTGTCTTTAATAGGGATGGAGTTTCACCATGTTGGCCAGGCTGGTCTTGAACTCCTGACCTCAAGTGATCCGCCTGCCTCAGCCTACCAAGTGCTGGGATTACAGACATGAGCCACTGTGCCTGGCACCTACTGAATGCTTTTGAACAGGGAAGATCTGACTCTCTCGACTCCATCAACCCCTCATCACCAGGTGCATATAATTCTCTATCTGGGGGACACAGCAGAAGTCAGTTGACTGCTAGGTTGATGGTATCAGTATTTGCAAGATAGCACAAATCTGATAAAGGATCCAAGCAAGGCAAGAAACTATAGGTTTGTTTACTGTTTATGCTTTTAAATATTCCCAGAGAAAAACCTCCATTTGTCAATGACCCAGCAGGGAGTAAATGAAAATGCTTATTCAGACCCCTCAGCTGAGAGAGCTCCCTGAATTCGCTCACTGATGAGATAACGCTGTAGGATTACAATAATCAACTTGCAGTGTGTCCTCTATTAGCGCTGAAAACTATAGCAGTTCATAAGCACTAGGAGACATTTCTTCATTTACATAATATAGTGACAGAATTTCACCCTTCTGAGACCATCCATTATCTCCCTATCCCTTCCTTGAAGTATTTCAAATAGATACAATTATACTGAGGGCCATTTAACAATCGCATTTGTAAATGCACAAACTTTAAAGAAAAGAGTGTTTATGTGTATGTATGCAGTGCCCATCACTGACTTAAGTCACTAAATTATAAACATATCTAGATATTAACAGTGACATTAAGCTTCTCAGCTTCCTCTCAGAGTGAGAATTACAATGAAGTGTCTGTGAGACGGGTATGTAAATAGGGAAAGTAATAATGCACAGGCTCTTCTTAAAATACTTTCGATATCACTATTAGTTTATGCAGTGACATTTTAAAGTTATTTCCCTCTACAGCCTTTCCTAGTTAGCCAAGGTAAGGCCCACTGACAAAGAGAGAAGGCACTTTCTGGTATACATTTTTTTAAAAGTTGGTTAAAATTCAAGTTATGAAATTGCAAAAGTTTAGATAATTCATTCAAACTTGGCTTTTTTCCATGCACTTTTCTAAAGAAAATTTAAAGTGTCAAAAATACATATCTTGTGCTCATTATTAAATGCTAAACACCACAGTGTTTTGAGCTGCCTCGTGGCCATTGTAAAGAAAACAGGTGTTCTGATAGATTATAAAGTGTGAGTCAGATGATGTGTAGGACAGAATTTTAATGAAGCCGCAAGCACAGAACTCTGACTGGCCTCTTGAATATGATGCGAAAACCCTGAAAGTAGTCTTAAAGACAAAATAGCAGGAACACAACTCAGGAAGTATTCATTAATAATCAACAAGTAAATGGGATGTGGAAAATCATTACATTGAGGTGCTTCTGAATTTCAATGCAATTTAATATAGCATTAGCATAGGGAGAAGGTGGGTATAATTTAAAAGGACATCCACGTCTTTGTATATATGCAAATATATGAAGAATGTGTCTTAATCGCCACATTAAGTTACTAGTCAAGACCACAAGCAAAAGCTACAATTCTTCTAGGCGCAGAGATTCCATTAGAGATGGAAAAAGGCACATGAGCATGGCATCAAAGAATGATTATTAATTTCTTTAATTAGGTTTCTATTTAGAAACCTTCTGTGAAACCTAACTTTTCTACTCTTTGTTTTTCATTAAAATGTCTAGAGAGGTTGTGAAAGTGAAAATACACTTGGAATTTTAGGTATGTGATGAAATCTATGCTGTAATCCAGAAGCGTTTACAATGTCTGGAAGTAAAGATTACATTTTAAATTAGATTATATCTTTCATTAACAAGTATGAATTTGGTAGCTAGTGTCTTACAGAAATCTAGATTATATTTGACTGTCCTAAATTTTTCCTTTTACATTTTTCCTGAATACTATATATTCAACAGTTTTGATACAAAAATTAGCATTTTGCTATGTTTTCTGGTACTCATATGCAATCATTATCAAAAGAAATTTCTGGAAAAAAATCTATGTCCTCAGGCTAATATTTTAGCTACTTCACAGCAAAGACTGCTAGAGAGTTCATCAAATAGACAGAACTTTCATATGAATAAAATTTCCTTTGGCTAAATGAGTGTAATTAATAAGAAAACTGGAAATGAACTTATTTTCCTTTGCCCCAAATATTTATAGATTAAACTAAATATTGCCCTATGAGTGTGGTGGCAGGTGCCTGTAGTCCCAGCTACTCAGGAGGCTGACGCAGGAGAATGGCGTGAACACAAGAGGCAGAGTTTGCAGTGAACCGAGATCGTGCCTCTGCACTTCAGCCTGGGTGAGAGTGCGAGTCTGTGTCTCAAAAAAATATATATATATATATATATATGTATACACACACATACACACACACATATATATACATATATATAGCCCTATGATTCACTATCTTCACTACCTATCTTCTTCAATTGACATTAAGCTCTCTGAGGACAAGGCTTTGAAGGCTTCTGCTTTGGTATCCCCAGGACTTAGCATAGGCCTTGGCCATTGGAATCCATTGGCAATGAAAAGGTGATCTGCATATCTAAACTATATGTCTCTTCATTTAAAAATTATACAAAGTCTGGGTGAAACAACATTGTATTTAACCTATGAGATTCTTTGTGATATAAATATAAAACACTACTTTCTTATTATTTGCCTTGCAAAGACACAGATATACTCTACTTGTAGTCTACATCTTGTAGACAGTAGAAACATTATAACTTTTCCAATTCTTTTATGTCTATGTAGTCTGAAGCATATATGGTCGTTCAGTTTCATGCTTAAATGTCATTGGCAAAGTGCATTTGCCAATGACATTATCTATCACATTAAAAAAGAACTATGTATCATATGGACAGGAACAAAAATAACTTCACAACTCTCACTTTCAGTGTTTACCTTCATGAACTTGATGACTCAGACAGTTTTCCTTTCCATATGTGCAGTTTACATTTCTTTTTTGTTTGTTTGCTTGCTTTTGAGATGGAGTCTCACTCTGTCACCCAGGCTGGAGTGCAATGGCTTGATCTCGACTCACTGTAACCTCCACCTCCCGGGTTCAAGTGATTCTCCTGCCTCAGTCTCCCAAGTAGCTGGGATTACAGGCACCTGCCACCACACCAAGCTAATTTTTGTATTTTTAGTAGAGATGGGGTTTCACCATGTTGGTCAGGCTGGTCTCAAACTCCTGACCTCAGGTGATCCACCCCTCTCAGCCTCCCAAAATGCTGGGATTACAGGTGTGAGCCACTCAACCTCTGCAAATATTGTTCCTTCGGTAGGCAATGCCCTTCCTCTGGCTTACTACCTGGGTAGGTTTGACCTGTGAGTCATTCAGGCCCTACACCTCTTCCAAGAAGCACTTGGGAAGCTTCCAGTGGGAGCACTCATTCCTCTGGAATCTCTAGAACTTATTTTCTAACAATTGCTTGCAAATTTTTACTTACTGGAAATGGGCATCATTTATTTTTATGGGGATCCTGGTATTTCTAACCAAGTTTCGAACCATGAAAGACATTTTTGTGTGTTCTTCTGAGATGAACACGATTACTGGGCAGAGCCCTATTAGTAACATGACTGCCATAGCCATGTCCTAAAATTAATATGGCAGCAGAGAGCTTAGGAAGTGCTGACCCATTTGTGGTCTCATTTACCTGACAATTCTAGGAAGTTGATGGGGCCGTGTTCATAACTGGCTGTTCACTTCCCTGTTTTCTCTGTAGTATAGTTGGCTCCTTAAGGGCAAAATAGGGATGGCATGTTTGTATTTCCAGTATTTCGAAAACTAGGTAGTAAATATGGATTGATACTCAATGATAGCTTTTGGAATGAACAAAAGGGAATACTGAGATTCTGTAAGTTAAAATGTCCTATGCAAAGTCACAGGGACACTGAGTTGAAGAGAGCAGGAAGAACTCTGTACTGCGTGCTTGCTAGTGAAACACTCTGATCCCTTCAGCACTGCAGCCTAACTCACTGGCAATCTGGGCATTGAAAGAAACAGCTGAGAGAAAAGAAGACTAAAGAGGAGACCCTACATAGATACCTTATCATTCTTCCTTCCCAGAGATTAGAGCATTGATCTGACCACTGTGAGACCCAGGAGAATGCGGTCTTAGTCAGCAAGATGATGACTGCCCGCCAACTCGATAGCACAGCTAACAATAGGATGTCAGTGGAGGATAAACTGCTTTTCCTTCCATAGAAGTGGCTCCTCGATGTCTAGGGTGAGGTATTTTGAGAAACAGGAAAGCTTCTGCTGGATGGATATAGAGAAATCACAGAACATCACTGACTATGCCCCAGGCTGAGAATAAGTGCACTTCATTAGAGCAGATAATATGTGTGTTCGGTTCATCCTGTCAAGCGCACCTGCTCTAAAGTGGCTATTCTGGCGGATCCTGCAAATGGCATGTATAGCAAAGATGGCACCACATGCCAAAACAAACATTTAGAAACATAAGTAATGAGGCTTCACAGAGGATCTACATATTTAAGTGTTTCCTACCAAACAGGCTCATAAGGCATTTATATGCCCACTATAAAACCAGGCACTTTAACTTCTGGGAAGCAGGCTTTACTTCATTACTCCAGTTTCAGCCTGTATTTACTGTTTACTTTCCTTTTACTGAATTTTACTCTATTATTAAAATGATATTCTATATTTTATTGCCTCTGAACATCTCCAAATAAAACATATTTTAGTGCCCAAATAAGTGCAAGCAGATTTTAAAGAGGCCTTTTCAAAACCCTCAGAGAGTCCCTGGGTCATATAAGTTACATGTTACTAAGGAAGATAAAAGAGAGCTCAAAGTAAACCATTATTCCTTGCTTTCTATCCAATTAAATTAAAGCCAACAAATGGCCTAAACCCCAATGGAATGAGAGTTACAGATTTTATCGCATGTCTATGAAAAATGAGACTTTGGGGAAACCTTTGTGTTTCAACTCTCCCACAATAAAATCATATCTTCAAACCAGTTACACCTAGTCCCATTTTCTTTCAAAATCCAATCCCCTATCACTCCTTTATTCGTGTACTAATCAGTTATAATTTAAGGGCATTGACAACTAGAAGTACTCTGCGATTACTCTTATCATCCCTGCTTCAAGGAAAGATACGCTACTGCAGCTTACCCATTTAAAAATTATAAAAGGAGAAAAAAAACACAAGAAAACTACTTCATAAAAATAGACACCACAAAGGCTCAGAAACAGGAAAAATTAAATTGCTTTCCATGGAGTTCCATAGGTAATTCTGACATTTGTGTCACTTGAGGGCAATGGATAAGCCGTATTTTAAAAATAATTTTGTAATAAATCTGAGTTCTCTTCCAAACCTAAGAGGTGTAGTTAGGTGGCTAAATATAGTGCCAAAGAAACATCAGTAAAAGAAAAATAAACATACAAAAGATGCTATTCCTTTTCTCCTTATTCAGAGGAATTGATAGTACCATGCTATAAATTCATTACAGCAAAAGATTCCACTACATCCCTTTGAGTGTAGGGATTGTAACCTGTATAATGTAAAATGAAAATTATGTTTTATTATGCACTGTCATGCACCTTAGCATCAGTGTTAGGGTATCAATTTTAAATGAACTATTTGAAATAGTGCTGATGAAACTCAATTTTAAACAGCAAGAATCAGAGTTACCCATTAACAGCTGTGCGGGCCATGCCAAATTCTTTTAGTGACTAAGGCATGTTACTCAATTTATACCCAAGATTTCTTATTGGTTACATCCAAGCATCAAAACATGCAGTTTATATGCTGTTCTCAAATACTTTTCATGGATCTGCGTGTCATATTCCTGACATTACCTAGGCAATCCAGTAATGAATTCAAGGTGTCTTTTGAGTTTTTTTGTAGTCAAATCTTACTGATATTCAACTGCTTTCAAATCTAGAGCTTCACAATCCAATTCTGACATTCCCTATATGTTCAAACTATCCTTAAAACAGAACATCACACAACTCACATGCTCAGTATTTCTGCTTTGCTTTAAAATCCATGTGTTCTGCCTATAAAAGGCTGACAATGACTTTCTAAGACTGCTTCCACAAATAGCTTAAACTAAGAAATTCTACTTCAAATTTCATCTCTCCTGGGGAAATAAAGGTATTCCTTGTAATCTAGTGACCCAAAATGTGGAATCTCACCTTAGTTGAACTGACTAAATGTGTGGTTGTAAATATATGGCAAACATACCATCACTCCTTATTTTTATGCCCTTGACAGACATACTTAATTGATCACAAGTCTCTTTCAACTTAGCTTAGGCTTGTCCTTGCAATGCTTATGGCACAGCCTGCCAGGCGTATCAGGCAGTCATAACCATTGATTGGAGCTTGTAATCACAATTCTTGCCCATTTATCTCATTCATGGAGAAGGAAACTGAGATTCAATAAGGATAAGTAAATTTCTCTCTGCCACAAACCTAGTAAATTGCAGCACCCTTAAGATCATATTTAGGTCAAGTCATTGTATGATAAAAGAATGGAAATTTCTTCTCTCCTGTAGGAACTGGTAGCAAAGAAGCATTAAGGGTGATTAGTGCTTGGTAGTGGTTAGAATGAGGTTGGTTCTGTCCTAGGCAGGAGGAGGAATGTTCTTGTTCCTGACATCTCCATTTCAGAAGAAGCTGATCTCTACTCCTTCCTAAAGGTCTCACGTTTTACTTTCTCAGTGAAATTTTTTCTTACCCTATGAGCCTCTCCAAAATTGAAGACAATTTCTTTTACTCTGATTTCCCAGTCTTTTATCTGTCCTCCTTGGAGGGCAATCAACATTGTCTTTGTGCATGTTTTGTCTCTTCTCTACTAGATTGCGATGAGTTAAGGACATGGAGCTATTCTTATTTATCTTTGAATTTATGCTAATCCCTTATTGTAGTGCTTTATGTATAGAAGGTATGTAATACATGTGGGATAAATGGCATACGATAGAATGTAGAAGAAGAAAGGGATGGTGTTAAGAAGGAATTGATGCCATGTTCAAACAGGACTTCACTTGTCTCCTTCCCTAAATCCATCTCTCTTTCTTTTTTTTTTTTAAATTATCTCACAATGTACTTAATTTGGAATCCATCTCATTACAAAATGACAAAAGGCTATGATTTAATATCTGTGTTTGGAAGCATAATGAGATTGAAGATTTTGCACATGATACGCAATAAAACGTCAGAAGTATTGCAATTGCAATTTAAGTGATGTAGATATAATCATAGGTGGAGTTCCCCTGTCCAAACAACAACAAAAAACTAAGCTCAACTAAAATGTCAACTTTCTTTCTTTCTTTCTCTTTCTTTCTTTCTTCTTTTTTTCTTTCCTTCTTTCCTTCCTTCCTTCCTCCCTCCCTCCCTCCTTCCCTCCCTTCCTTCCTTCCTTTCCTTCTTTCTTTCTCCTTTCTTAATAAGCATTGATTTTTTTCTATAATAATAGTTCGGGAAAGTAATTTCTGAGACATATTTACGGTATAAAACAAACTGCTGACCTTCCACACTTATTTCCCTTTTCACTCAAAGTGTTCTTCCAAGAGCAATGGCATTTTCAAAGGGAATAAGGTGAGCTCTACAAATGGGTGCTCGCTTGCTTCAATAGAACTTGAAAATTCACTAGTAGCATCACAAAATGCCACCAAAATGGTCACAGACATTACTTCAGGAAAATTCATCTTAGTGGGAGCATGGTAAATTGCTTTAGAGATGTTACAAGCACAGTGTTGCACTTAGAAGACATAAGAGAGAGTCACTAACTTGAAAACTTCAGAGATTAAATGAACTGCATTAATACAGTCACATTCCAAACTGTATATTTATTCCAAATATACTGAAATGTATATTTCAGTACATTTAAAACAAACATCAGTCAAATTCAATTGAACAAGTATTTATTGAGAGCCTATCTGTGCCAAGTGCTGTGCTAGACTCCCGATGCAAATCTATATGACAGATGGAGATTTGCTCTTAAAAATTTAGTAGATAAAACATTGATAGTGAAAAGACAGCCAGATATGATGATAGCTACGTATCATTCTTTAGTTATCCTCACTTGTAATTTAGGTTTAACTCTGATATATTGTTCTATCATTGAATTTATCCCCACCATATGGGCTTGGGAGTCAAAAGAACTTTGGTCCAAAACCTGGCTATGCCACTTAATTGCTTTTAAATTTCCTTGGGTTATTCAGCATCCCTAAGCCTAGAATGGGATAATAAATAATGGGAATAACTCCACTTACAGCATTATTGTTAAAATTATGTGAGGCAATGCCTCTGAAATGCTTAGCGTGGGTCCCGGCACATGGTAAGTGCTCAATAAATGTTCACTCTTATTATTATCACTAATAATAATGACCTCTGCTAGAGAAGTCGAGTAGCTTTAATTACCCATTAAACATCAAATTATTAGATTCCTGAGTGTGTCATCGGTACAAATAAAAACATCACAATTGAGGTAAGAAATATAATTCCAAGAAATAATCAAACAAAAGTAAACATATTAATTGTCGATTAAAGGCACCTACCTTAAAATTTGTACTTGAAATAAATCTGTAGTGCAAACACAACTTTTCAAGTTAATCCAATAACTTTGGCATTTTGAATGTCCTCAATTATTTCAAGTGAAGCAAAACTATCTCTAAATAAATCTCCCATGTGAGGAAACTGATTCAACAGTGACTCAAGGGGAAATGCAGCATTGCTTCTCACCACAATTAGAAATTTTAATATATTTAATTTAAAGACAATTAGTCTACCGTCAACAGAGCTTACACAATCTGACAGTTATAGATAATCCCCTGAGGTAGCAAAAATATAGACAAGAAGAATGACCTTTATTTGTTACAACAAGAAATAGCACACACTAAAATATTAAAAGATCACTGGGGCGAGGTGACTCACGCCTATAATCCCAGCACTTTGGGAGGCCAAGGCAGGTGGATCACCTGAGGTCGGGAGTTTGAGACCAGCTTAGCCAACATGGTGAAACCCTATGTCTACTAAAAATACAAAATTAGCTGGGCATGGTGGCACGTGCCTGTACTCCCAGCTACTTGGGAGGCTAAGGCAGGAGAATCACTTGAACCCGGGAGGCAGAGGTTACAATGAGCTGTGATCATGCCATTGCACTCTAGCTGGGTGATAGAATCAGAATCTGTCTCAAAAAATATGTATTAAAAGATATGTCACATATTAGGGAAAAATTGAGCTTGAGGTTCCAATTCATACACAATTTTGAGGGAGAGGGTTATGAGATCACTATTTTGTAAAACAGACACAATTTAAAAACCCTTCTACTATAACTTTGTTCTGTCTTTAAATTTGTGATGAGTAACTCTTAACATTAGTGTATTTCTGTTGCACAGTGACAGGTTACAATGCAGTATACACCACCTTGCATGCATGCCTCACAGTGGCATTTGGGGGATGATAACACACATAGAAAAGACAGCTGAGATCCTCTTTTGTCCTGTCTGTATTCTTTTTGTTTTTCCTTCAAAGACTGTGAATATGTGGAGCCATCAGGATCTGGTTTATAATTTAATTGAGCTGAGGTTTACACTCATAACTAAACAATAAAGTTAAAGTAATGAGTTTCAATCACAGGACTGTGGCACATAGTTTAATTTACATAGATAATTAAAATTACCACCCCTACTGTCCTTTCTTTGTGCTTGGTGCTGTACTAGCAAGATAGCTGGATATTACCAGGATCCCTTTTCCATTAAAGGGAGATGGAGGATAAAAAGGGGGTGTGTGGAGCTTTTTTAATGTAATTCACCAACCCCCTTTCAAAGCTGAAAATGCTTAAAGTGAAATATATGTGAGCCAATTGATTTTAAGTTTCAAGTGAAAATTATTCTGATAATTAAGGGAAGTTTAACAAACTGGCTGGGTGCTTCAATAGATAGCATTACATCTGCCTTTCATTTCCACATGTTCAGTGGAGTTTCCTTGGTAAACTTGAGTTGTATATCTTTATCTGCTGAGTCACAGAGCTCTTTCTGTGGGCAGTAATTCTCATTCCCCTAATCATTTGTGAACTATTATTTAACTGTCAGAGCCCCATAGTGGAGTGACAAGTTCTAATTTTATAGTAGAAAGAAAAATAAAACCTACAGAGAAAGAACCTCTATGGATTTCATTAAAAAACAAAACAAAACAAGAGGAAAAAAAATTCACATTCCATGGTAATTCCTATGTTAATTGTTATTTACTGGCAAATCACTTTACTAACCCATACACAGCAACCTGGTAATTGTTTTTTTTTATTTTTTTTTATTTTAGTTTTCACTGAGCTCTGCAACAAAAGTTAGAGCTTAGCAACCTGATATAGTTTGACAGAGTTGAAGGGGGAAGCCATTATTACTCATGACACTAGTGCCACCATTTGCATGATGCCACTTGGCCCAGACCAGTGATGTGAAGCCTACATTCATCTCGAATTGAAGGTGTGCGGTGGTGACAGATACTTCTAAGAGTACTGCTTCAATCTGTGTCCTAATTTTTTAGAAGTTGGAAATTTTATATAAAAGATATACTCTTCCATATAAATCTTAGGTATCTTTGCTAGATTATGTGGCATTTTAAATACTTCTTTAAATACATTAGCCTTTGATATTGACAAAACATTATCCAAGAATGAGAAATCCTATTTTTAATGAATTGTGCCACAGAGAGTTGATTTTCTATCCCATGGCTAATGAGATGCTTCCTCTAAAAAGTTAAATAACTAAAATTACTTATGGGTAATACAGTTTAAAAATAAGATTGAATTTTAAATAATTTTTTCTTTTGATTTCTTGAGAGGTAGCTAAGATTCTATTTATCTGAAATCAAGGCATGTTTAACAAGATTACAATTGGTTTACCATTATAAAAGTTGATAGTTGCATTCTTAAGAATAACATACAGAAATCCAATTACAAATTCAAAAAATGCTTCTGGCTACTTGTTTGGTTTTAATAATATGTATTCATAAC
The DNA here is from genome assembly GCF_000951035.1 of Colobus angolensis palliatus. Taxonomy (NCBI): domain Eukaryota; kingdom Metazoa; phylum Chordata; class Mammalia; order Primates; family Cercopithecidae; genus Colobus; species Colobus angolensis. The sequence goes on along the minus strand of NW_012115932.1, from coordinate 11,384,242 downwards.
TAACTGACATTTTACATTAGAAAAGTTGTTTAAGTCTGTTGGGTAATTATGTGAATGAAGGTGGAACTTTCACAAACAAATTAATTTGGATTTATTTAATTTAAATACATTTAAAAAGTAGGTTCAAGATGATAGAAATTTTTCAAATCCAGAAACCCACTTCCAGAAATACCTCCAAATACTATACAGCAAATCTTCTATGTGTCATTCATGAATGATACTAAAAACAATCACTCATATTCGGCAATGAGAAATTAAACAAGAATTCAATGAAGTGAAACTGTTAAACTGATAGTTTTAAAGAGTCACCCTTTTTCACAGTTGCTTACCTTAATAATGAGATTGGGCACCAGGAAATGGAATAGAAGTCAAGCAACCCTTAAGTGTCATTATATCAAATGAATTCTACGCCAGCAAATCTGACTTGATTGCTGAGTCTTATTTACTAAAAATATCTTTAAATATAACCTCAGACATCAGCATATTTGTAACAGTAAGATACCAAATTATTTTCCTTTTCTAAAAAGTATTGACATGTGGTTTCTGATTTCTTTTTTTCCTGGTCTGCTCTGAAAACCAACTTTCACAAAGTTAGTTGTAGTTAAAGCAGTTATCTCCATGTTATTCATAGTGCCATCTTCTTAGAAGATTCATTAAAGTGTTAGCATATAGAAAGTGTAGGTACAATTGCATGAAATTATTTGCACATTTCTCATTCTTCTGACCATATAATAATCAATTCAGTTATTGCAAGAGTTCTAAAACAACTTTGTTAAAACATCCATGTAAAATACTATATGCTAACGGAAAACAAATGATGGAGCAAGTACTATATAAAAAAGTTAGCATTTTTTTAGGTACTTCCATCACAGCAAATCACTGCCACGCTGTCATTTCTGTGCCGTGGAAGGCTCTTCTCTTCACTTCCTTCCTGGTTAACTCCTACTAATGTTTTATGCCTGAGCTGAAATAACTTTTATTTTTTTTTAAATTAAACATGGGGTCTCACTATGTTGCCCAGACTTGTCTCAGATTCCTGGGCTCAAGCAGTCTTCCTACCTTCGCCTCCCAAAGTGCTTGGATTACAGGAACCACCATGCTCAGTCAAGCTTAAATACCAATTCTGTAAGACACATTTCTTTCATCCAAGGTCATGACAATTATGATCCCCTTAATATTTTCTAGTCATCCCCTTCATTTCTCTTTATAGAATCTGTCACAACTAGTAATTACATGTCTTATGTGGTTTTTTAATTTATGCCTGCCTGTCCTAACTCCATGGAGGTAAAACCTGTATCTACTTTATGTGTTGCTATATCCCCTTAGTAAATGGGTATTTTTCTAGAGAAATGAATGAATAGGTACTCAGTTTGTACCACTCTCACCTCCTGTTTTACTTCATAAAATATCCTAACTCCATATAAATTGAGTATTTTAGAACAACAAGTTTACCTGCATTTTTCAATTCTCCTATTTCCATTAGCTTTTATGTAATAACAACAGTTCAGTGGACAAAGCAATCTTTTTCCTTGTATCCACATATATCCCTTGTTTTTACTAAGGTCTCTGTGCTTTAAATATTTAAACTCTAAAAAACTAGGTGGTAGCTAAAACCTTCAAACATTTCTTTCTTCCGCTCTTGTGTGAAGCCTCAAAAAATCATATAAATGGAGGAATAATAACCATGAATATTATAAACATGTTTTGCATTTGACTAATTTGCACATGTTAAAGATTTGATGTAACTAATAATTCATCAGTCTTTTCCACATGCAAACCAAGAAAATGATAACATCGGTTTGAATATCAAACATAATGATACCGAGGCAGCTTTCAATCATTACTAAGAAAATGATAGCATCAGTTTGAATATCAAACACAATGATACTGAGGCAGCGTTCAATCATCCATGTTAATGGAATAGAGACAATCCATCCCCGCCAATAAACGCAAAGCCTCACTTTACCCCTAATTTGTTTTCCTCTTTAACCCATAAGATCTGATAAGAGGCAGAAAGAGGGAAACCACCACTTCCTTTTGTGCTTCTCCCCAGATCTTTGAACGATGATAATTCAAAAACAGTATATTGCCCTTTAGAAAAAAAGAGAAGGAAGCAATGAAGGGGAAGCAGGAGAAAGAAAAGAAGAGAAAGGAGTGATGAATAACTCACAAAAAGAAAAACAGGTCCCTAGATATTTTGTGGGGAATTATATTTCGGAAGACATTCTATACTATCTCTTGCAAATAACAGGAAAAATAAAGCAATAACATTACTTCTGGATCAAAACTAAAGACAGATCTAATCTCAATACTGTTGAGGGACATAACAAAGTTCAGTGAAGCTATCACAATTTCACATACACCATCCCCAGCTGCAGAGCCACACAGCTCTTCCTGGTCTTCCACCTCCAAGTGGTTAAAGTAATATTTCTTCCAATGAGATGCATGTAATTTTTCATTATATGGTTTCAAATCAAGCTCTAGTCTTAGAAAACAGAAACAGAAAATCAACATTGTGAAGTATTATAGATTTTGCATGTCTAAACAGCTGTGATGAATTAGTTACAGTTACAATGAACTGTAGGAAAAATCTACAGGCAATATATTGCTTTTGCAAGTTTTATATTAAAGTAAAAGAAAACCCTCAAGTAATATTATGTAATAAATTATTGTAACAGTGGTTGGTAGTAGGAGTAATTTAAATAAGATTAATTTAACAACCTTTAAATATCAATAAGTAATAAATACCTTCATGCATGGGGGTCCACGTTTCACTTCAGTTAGAAATAATGAATAATGCCAGTTGCCTAATATAACCCTAATAACAGAATAAGAATACTTGGCACTTTAACAATTTTCGGCACTTTAACAATTTTCATTAGAAGAGCTCAAGTATCACTTCCATTGGACAAAAACTGCATCTGTTCCATATTAGGCATGCAAAAAATAAGTTCTATAAAGAAGTTCCCAAGTTAATTTTGCTTAAAAAAATGTAAAATGCATCCAAGCAGTAAACCAAATCCTGTGATCAAACTGACTGTCCCTATTTTTGCAATGATCTGCTCCTAAGTCTAATGGAAAGAAGTTGTCAAACATCAGAGATATCTGGCTTTTATTTTCAATTTTATTTATTTATTTTATTTTTTGAGACAGTTTGAGACTCTGTCGCCCAGGCTGGAGTACAGTGGCATGATCTCAGCTCACTGCAACCTCTGCCTCCTGGGCTCGAGTGATCCTCCCACTTCAGCCTCCTGAATAGCTTGGACTACAGGCATGGGCCACTAGGCCTGGCTAATTTTTGTATTTTTTGTAGAAATGGATTTTTACCATGTTGCCCAGACTGATCTGGAACTTCTGGGCTCAAGCAATCCACCTGCCTCATTCTCTCAAAGTGCTGGGATCACAGGCGTGAGTTCCCAGGCAATGTCTGGTTTTTAACGGTGAGATTCTGGTGCCTCAGATAATTCATTATAGAGTTTTTCAAGTTACTTATTTCCAAAGACACATAAAAAAGGAAGACATTATTCTGACATATACTTTAGATTAACTTTCACATTGCCATCATCATCCTCATCTCTTTCTCTTCCTTCCTTTTCTTCCTCCCTTCCTTTCTCTGTACTCTCCTGTACCATTTTTTATCCTCCTCCTTTCCAAACACTGCCTTTCTACAAATGCACTAAGTTAAGCATTAGATTTGTTAAGTGAGAAAAAGGATAGTGTATATACAGCATAACCTTAATGGTTTTTCTTTATGTGCTTCCAATTTAAAAAATCATAATGATTGTAAAGATTTTGCATTGTGGGATATTGAATTATTTTTAACTCAATTGCTTACTGTATTTCCAAATTTTGCACAATAAAATGTATTACTTTGATTAGTAAAAAATAACAATATGGGCCAGGCGTGGTGGGTTACGCCTGTAATCCCAACACTTTAGGAGGCTGAGTGGGTGGATTACCTGAGGTCAAGAGTTTGAGACCAGCCTAACCAATATGGTGAAACTCCGTCTACTAAAAATACAAAAATTAGCCGGGCATGGTGACGTGTGCCTGTAGTCTCAGCTACTTGGGAAGCTGAGACAGGAGATTTGCTTGAACCCAGGAGATAGAAGTTGCAGTTGGGCAGTTCTCAAAAGCTGGTGTATACAGATTCTGGAAGATTGCTGAAAATGCAGATCTCTGAAACGCCGTGTTACTAAAACTACAAAAGAAATTAGCTGGGCATGGCGGCGGGCGCCTGTAGTTCCAGCTACTCGGGAGGCTGAGGCAGGAGAATGGCATGAACTCGGGAGGAAAAAATGAAGAAGTAGATCTCTGCTCATTAACAGACATTTTTATATATTTGGCTTTAGAATTGCCACAGGAATATGCATTTTCAGCATGAATCCCCACCTGAAACTGACACAATTATCCCAGGACCACACTTTGTAAAAACAGTAGATCCCAAAGGGACTGCAGTGATTTTGACTAAAATCAAACATTTAACCAGTATGTCTTTCTAATCTGATACTCTTAGACATCTTAGAAAGAAGAGAAATAATTTATCCATGCAAAATGTAGTGTCCTATTATAAGTAAACACTCCACTATAGATGGTGAAATATAAAAATAAGTTAGAAGGAGCTCAACGAAGATTTGAAATAACCAAGCTTTTCTATATTGTTTATCCAATGAATATTAAAAGTTGTAGTTGAGTAAAATAGCAGTTACAGAAAATGAGGCAAATAAATAGATTGGAAAAACTGTAATCTAAAAGTGGCATTTTATTTGTGTCTTGAGCATATAATACATATCTCTTTCATTAAATTGTTGCATGCTGTTTTCTTGCATCTATTCATCCTATTATTTCCTGATTCATAATTTGGATGCTTGTAGTCCTAATTCTCAAACAAAAAAGAAGAAATAGGTCACTCAAGTTACTTCACTATAGGCTGCCAATGCACTCAGCTCAAATAAGTGAGTCAAATCATTAATATGGCCACAGCGCATCCCACTATTGTTATCACAAACTCTATCCTGTCTTGAGTAAATAAATGTATGCTGGCCATATTACAAGTGAAAAGTGGTCAGAGTTCATGTCAAAATGAAATATTCCTGGCACATCTTAGCCATGCCAAAAATATCTAGAGCAAACAACATGACCTAGTACCTTTTTGTTGTTGTTATTTTTCATTTTTGCTTCCAAGTTTCCTAGTATCTTTGTCAAATGTTAAATTTAGAAAAATAGTTTCTTTTTAGGGTTGTGGCAATTATACAAATAATAGCAAAAGTAAGTTTTCTCTTGATATAGTTTTACTTTACCTACCACCCCCTCTTTACTTGTACTTCTGTTGCAATAATTGATACATTCAATAAATGTTCATTTCTAAGATTGCCACCAAAAAATAAGGTAGCGGATATGGCAAAGTACAACCTACAGTGTCTCCAAATCTTCTAACTAAATATTCAGGGACCAATTGAGGTAACAAGTGCTCACACTTTCTCAACCTGATTCACGGCAACTAAAGAGTCCTTACTATTGGTCCTGATGGTTCAGTGGGTAATGTGAAAAGTAGCAGAGTTTGGGAGAAACAAGGAGATACAAGAAGGATTTGGGGAGTGGGGACAGGGAGGGAGAAGTCAGTACAGATCCATCACTAATAAGATGTAGACTGAGGCAACATTGTGAATGCATCTCTGCCAACCTCACAATCAACATAAACAAGTCGCCAAAGCATGAAAGGGTGACTCAAAAAATGTGTCTCGTTGGGTGCCTACTGCTTGATACATATGGTGCTGGTTGCCATGACAGAGAAGATATACAGAGGTGAACGACATGCTTCCTGTTTTCAAGCACCCCACCCTCCAACCTGAAGAGAGGGCTGTGCCCTCACTGACCATAACACCACTGGAAAGGCCAGCCCATAGAAATGCAGTGTAATGGGAACACAGGTCATGTGATTTGGATTGAGAGGAACAAGTAAGTATTTGTAAGGCAAAGAAGAAAATCAAAGGAAGTTCTGGTAGAAGGAGAATCTCGACCCAAGGCATCTGCAAATGGACGAAAGCAGCATGTTTCAAGAAAGAAAGCATTTGTGTGACTGGTATTTGTAGCCTGCAAGTGGACTAAAAAGGCCAGAGGAAAACAAAAAGTGTTAATTGGGGCTGTTCCTGAAGGCCCACACTTGGTTGTCACACTAAAGGAGTGTCAAATTTGTTCTTTAAAAGCTTGTTAAAGATTTTAAAGCTAAAGAAAACAATGAGCAGTTGTGAGTCTTGGAGTCAAACTAAGGAGGACATTTAGTACTGGGGGCCACTGGTATTGTTTTTCTCTCTCCAAACAGCTTGCTAATTTCCCTCTGAGGAACCACCTCTCTTCCCTGGACCCAAAATCCTTGGCCCTGGTGAATTCAAATACCCACTGCATCTCACCACAACTCTAGAGGATCCCATTGTCTTCCAGAATGTTCCTCTCATCTTCTAGATACAGCTAGAAACCAGGCAGAAAAGAAAGCTCATTCCATCAGACACTTCTTATCTGGAATTGGAACTTCAGTCCAGTGATAGATGAAAACGTGGTAAGCACTCATGTTACCTGCAGTGCCCTTATCAGGCACCATCTCACGATTTTCTCCCTTTTCTGCTTCCTAACCATCTAGGTCACCTTGGTTCCTACCCATTTCTTTTTATTTTTTTAAAAATTTTGAGATACAATGTAGAAAATTTATTGACAATAAGCTACATTGCAGATTATGTTTTTACGTTATACTGCACTGAGTGACAGCCAAATCATGCCTTCATAATAATGAAGCATACTCGGTTTGGGGAAAAGGACATTCATATTTTGGGGTTACTATTCACTGGATGGAAACCTCAAAGGCTGCAGTGATTATGAGACAGAACAATTGTCAACTAAATACAAGATGGACCTGCTACAGAGGACAAAGGCACTTCGACTCTGCCACCTCTGCTCTCAGGACTTGCGCTTTGGCAGATCTATTTCACATTCACACCCACACAGCCACACACACTCCTATACCCACACAGATACACACAATTCAGAATGCAGGCACTCATATATTTACACTCACATCTTGTAGAACACGCACTCACATACACACATATACACCCTCACATACACACACACACCCTCACATACACATACACACACACATATACACTCTCACATACACATACACACATATATGTATACACCCTCACATACACATACACACACACACTCTCACATACACATACACACACATATACACCCTCACCTACACATATACACACACACATGCACCCTCACCTACACATACACACACACACATACACACCCTCACATATACACGCACACATATACACCCTCACATACACATACACACACACATACACCCTCACATACACACACACTCAAATACACCCTCACATACACAAACACACACACAAATATACACTCTCACATACACACACACATATACACCCTCACGTACACATACACACACACACACATATACCCTCACATACACACATACACATACATATACACCCTCACATACACATACACACACACACACATACACCCTCACAGACACATATACACACAAATACACTCTCACATACACATATACACATACGCCCTCACATACACATAAACACACACACACACACATACACCTTCACATACACAAACACGCACAGACCCCCTGACTGAATCAAAGGGGGACAAATACCTATGACCCGAGTGTGTCTTCCTTAGCATGCATCTCATATCTATGGGAGAGTCATGACATCCATCTCTGTTAATGTACAATAGTGGGTAGCTCTCAGGACAACCAGCCTTGGATACATCTTTTAATTTTGATTGTCTTCTTCCATGGGAATTTTAAACATGCCCCAAAGTAGTGAGGACAGAAAATGAACTCAAATGTACCCATCATCCGGCTACAAAACTCATCAACTCATGACTATTCTTGTTTCTTTTATAATCCTATCTACCCCCACCCTACAATGGAGCAACTTCTAGAAAAAGCGTCATTTTAGTCATAAATATTTCAGTATGCATCTCTGAAACAGAAGGACTTTTTTTGGGAAACATTCCCCATGCCCATTTTTAGCGCTGGTGCTTTAGCCTGCCTAGTGATTCTCTGAGCTCCCACTCTCCTTCCACTAAGTTCCCCTTTGCTCAAGTTCCCCAGAGTTTTCTACGCTGCTTGCAACCTTGGAAGGATACCTGATACAGTACAAGGAAAAAGTCCTTTATGGTGGGGCAATAAAGGATACTTTCTAAGAGAATGCTAAGAATACAAGGCCATATCATGGCAGTAGAAAAAGGTCCCACGGGACACAGAGGAAGGGACCAGAAGGTGCACTGGGATGAAGCTAGGTGTGAAACGGGATGAGCTCAACTGAGGGAAGGAAGAGAGTGCAAGAGAAAGCACATGGAAACAACGTCACTAGATTCTAGTAGCTATGGTATATTTTGGTATATGTTAGGATTTTTTTAAATGCTAAATCTTATTACAACCATTGTAAATGCAGTTCTCAACCTTGGTTCTGTAACAAAATACAAGCAATTGCACGTTTTTACAAGATAATTCCCCTATACAGAGAATATCGTCATCGTCTCAGTAATCCGCTCCCACACACATCATCCTCTCCTGAAATAAAAAAGAGGAAAGTGGTGAGACATTTGAAAATTTGAAATAAAATTTTAAAAATAAACATAAAAAGTGTATTTTTTTTCTTAATTCATATTTTGTCATCATCCTTGAGAGAGCTGAAAGGATGCATCTTATGTGATGCCTCATGGGGTGGGGGCTCTCTATTCAATGCTGGAGTGCAAGCTCAAGGAGAAACTGCTTTGTTTATCTCCTGTATCTGCTGGCACCTGTGCCCAGGACGTGTGAATGTACACCTGTGCAGAACAAAACATTTAGACCAGAGGGTCAGGGTCAATGCCTCAAGTAGAGGGATGGGACCTTTTTGGTTGAGCAGGGTCGTCCCTGAAATATTTCCTTCCCCTGGCAATGTCACACTTTCTTGGAAGTTATGTCAGAAAATATGAAATCCTGAGAATCTGAACATAGTAGGAACAGGGCAAGAAGGAAGCATGATCATTGACGCAAGAAGTCATTCACTAGACGGGTCTCCAGTCTACAAATCAAGACAACGTCTGGAGAACAGAAAAAGGAAACACTAAACCCAATTATTTCTAAGAGTTCCTGGTGCCTCTGCATCCTGTGAACAGAGCTAGATAGCAAAAAAGAAGAGCAGATGGCACAGACGACAATGTAATCCTAGAAACACAGAGGTCTTGTTTCAACATTAAAAGCATGCTGCTCATTAGGACAACAAACTCACCCCCTCCCTGCCCTGCAGAAGAGCAGATATTTGTAATTTGCTATTGGTCGGAGCCAAAAGGCCAACGCATACTCTTTGGTCAGTCCCCACAAAGAGCTTCTCGACATAATTCTGAGGCTATTAGGATCCAATGATGTGAAAAATAGTTTTGATTAGAGGTGTACCAGATGGACAGATATCAGAAGCGAGCGAGGTAGCACTATATTACAAGGATAGATGCTATTTCTGTGATAATGAATAGACTGTTCAAACTTTGGTCCTCCACGTTCATTCTCGGAGGGGACAACTGGCATTCGGGAACATTTAATTACCAACTCGCCTTTTCCCAAGTCATTCACCCTATGGGTACCCAATAAATATTAATTAAGGATGATGATAAAGAGCAGTTCCTTCTGGGGTGAAACAAGTTTGCTGTTTAGCAGTGCGATACCTACCCTCATATAGCTCCACAGGTAGAGGAATGAGGCACAATCATTTTTTCTAATTGAAACTGTGGGGGGTCTTTAGGTAACAGAATGTGATTACCTAACCTGGAATTTGGCCAGAGCAATGGGGTGTATGCCTCCGGTTTTCAAAGAGAAGGTCATGATTGTTCAAAAGCAGGAGATCTTCAATCCACATTGACACTAAGTGACAAAACTGACCAGGGTGAATGTCAAGTCATCAAAGGTAAATGATTGCGCATCTGCGATAATGCATTATTGATGTACCTCAGAGAGGATCTATTTTGCCAGAGAACATCTTTTTAGAATAATTCATGAAAAGAGTCTGAGAAATTAAACGCTGCTGCAAGCCAGGTAGCTTTCCTGTTCTGTTTCTTTATTCTGATAAGTTGCTCTATATTGGAAGTGTCGGCATATTTGGTACCGGGAGGGAAGGGAGTGAGGAGCAGGTAGCATTCTTCCTCTCCTAAATGTCCTGTTAGGAATGGCTTGCCATTCATGCATCTTCTTCACCTGGGGAAGTTATAGCCCACTTGATTTTATCATCTTTCTTAGTCACTCTGATCTTTTAACATTATAACATTGTCCTCCACTTAGCCAGAGAAAAACATTCTGACATGATAAACCAGTACCATTTCTGATCTTACTCTTCTTCAGATATGCGATCACCTAGAATGATTAAAATGTCTAGTGATTCTAATTATGCGAACACTTTTGATAGAATCTTCAAATTTAAATTTTACACTGTCCTTGTTTTTAAACCTGCAACTGATATGCTTATGTGCTTATTTTATTTTGTAAGTCTCTCTAGCAGTGCTGAAGTAAATTGCTCCATTTTTGAGGACTATGAGGGGAAAAAAATCAAATCTACAGATGGCTAGCATCCGCGGTTCCACAGTGTTAGCATGTACAATAATACCCAGTCCCTAATTGAATACAAGAATGTAACTCAATGGAGGGTCTGTGCTAACATCATCAACCATGACAGTGCCGACCGAGCAATTAATAAATAGCAGTAACATCTCTCAATTGAATTCTATCAGAAAGGGGCATTGTAATGGAGGTTTCTGCAGTATACTTTTCATGAATTACACCTGCTAATAAAAGAAAAGTGGATGCCCTTCTAAAATCATGTAACAGCCATTAATTTTTAATATGTACCACTAAAGCAAGAAACAACAACAAATAAAAGGAGGACGTGTAATGGAGAAAGAGAAAAGGATTACTAACTGATTGTTGTTGTTCAGGAGGAGTTTCAATCTCTGTGACATTGAGTTTCTCTTAACAAAATCCATCTGAACCTACAGATCCTCTCAGCGTCATTTTTAAAATCGAAGTAAACATCAGAGTTGGAAGAAGTAATGCAAAGAGACAGGGCAATCTTCTAAAGCTACCAGGCATTTCTTCCTGCTGCTGATAAACATATCCTTGAACAGTTCAGAGAACTAAATGAGGAAGGAAAATTTTGCAAATAATTCGAGCAATGGGCTGAAATGAATCACATCCAAATTACAGCGTTACCCTGGAAGTACCATTTTCTGCCCTAACTTCATTTCTAAAAGGACTTGTTCTAGTTTTGTTTTAAAATCTATTCCAATTGATTTAGAGTTCAAGATCATCTATATTTGCGGCAGCATTTCCTTTGCTTGCACTAGGAATTTTCTTCATTCTGGGTTTGTACATGGTAGAGGAAAGCATGAGAGAATCTATGTAATACTTTGCAAAATCTTAAAATCCTCGTAAAATTAAATGTGGCTTCAAAGTCATGAGAATCAGTTTTTAACCAATAACATAATTTTTTGAGCTGGAAAAAACTTTATTCTGACTATATAATGTTAGGGTAATATAAAATATTTAAACCTTTATTGACTGCAATTGTAAAATGACTGTTCAGATTAAAGTCTTTTTGTTTTGTTTCATTTTTAGGTAGCACACCATGAACACTAATTAAAATTAACCTGAACAAGACAAATTTTACTGCAGAGATACTGGTCATCTAAAAAAATCCAACAAGAGAAGAACAATCTGGATCTCAGAAAGCACAGAAATCAAGACACCACTATGGTATACTGCCAGTAATTATTTGGCACTTCCTTAATATGCATTATTTTCCAATGCCCGTTACCCAAATTTCCAGAAGAAAATCTGCTGGAATTTGCAAAATCCAGCTTGGATCATGGATCTTGCTCCTGCTGTAATTATTCATGGCTGGGTTGGAGGTTGGATCACAAAACACACCTCACTACTCTTGTTCAACCCTTGTGATCTTTTGACTGGAGACTGTTAAAGAAGGGGTTGCCACTGTAGGCTGAGGAAACAGCCCCAAAGAATTTTCAAGCATAATTCCCATTTTGCTGTTGCCAAATTTGTGTCCATGTGTGTATTAACTCTGGTTGTCTATAGTCTCAATTATGCAAAAAAAAATTAAAAGAACATTATTCTGGGTCTTAAAAGGAAACAGCATGATTTCTAACTAGTTATTTAACTAGTTTATTTAACTACGAGTTTGCATTAGGTTACAAAACTGATGGTGGCATTTGAAAATTTTGACCTTGAGGCCTTCTCAACAACTGTGTGTGGTGTTCATTTTAAATTATTAAAATAAAAACTTTATATTAAAAAGTTCCAACATTAGAAAGATTGTATATCATCTAAATACATTCATTTGCCTTTGTGAATTGAAAATGTCATCTAACTACAGTTCATAAATTTTAGAGGCTGTATATTAAAATTATTCATAATAGTCTAAATGAAATCTTAAAAATATGAATTATTGCGGTTGGTTGAATATATTAGGTTTTTCTTATCCTACTGTTTTTATCTGAGGTCATCTGTTCAGTCCAACTTTAAGTCTTGCTCATAACAGACTAAGGTAGACAGTTAGAAAAATGGCATAATTGGATTTTTAAAAAGAATATTCTATTTTTCTAACAAAGAATAGAGAAAACACATTTACAGCTATTTCTTTAAACTTTTACCTCACTTGAAATTATAGTCCTCTTCATGTGGTGGCTTCAGACATGTGTGTTTCATACTTGATTGTGTATGTAACTCTTTTTTTCCTATTTCTCCTATTAATCTTGCATTGGACTGGACACACAGGATCAGTGCTTGTTGAATGAATGAATGAGTGAATGGATGATTGAGCAAGCAGTTCTGTAATATCACGCATAAGTACTGAGTTTTCTAACTGCCCTTGGGTTGATTTTTTTAAACATTTGATTATATTACCTTCTTGCTCAAAAGGTCTTTTAGCAACCCCTGTTGTCTACTGACAAAGTTCTATGTCCTCAAGCTAGAAATTTTAAACCTTTCAACCCTTTAGGTAAGTTTTTTTAATGTCTTTTCTTCCATCAATTAATTGTTATATATTCTACAAGAAGTGTGCTTATTATCTTTGTTACTATTGTCGCTGTCTTCCATTTGATGGTGACAGTTGTCATCTTGTGTTCTCCATCTGAAGTTCCACGTGAGAATGCTCTCTTGCATTTCCAGTACTGTTTCCACTGGCTGTCACATACTCCTTAAGTACTAGCTAAGTGAACTGAGTAATGGATGGATCATTAAATTCTACCCATCCTTCAAGAATCAACTCTAATATTACTTTTCCCCATGAGGGCTACCTTAATGATTCCATCTGGAAATTATCTTTCCTCCCTCTACATGTCTTTTCATCACCCAACTATATGATCATATCATCCCCTTAGCCAGGTGGGTCTTGACCACACATGCCACACCCATGCCACTCTTTATGCCTACTACCCTATTTTACATTATTTATGCATTTGTTTGCCATTCTTTTTTCCAACATAACATCACATCAACTCCATGAAGCCAAACACTCCTTCTTTCCTGTTATAGGTATATAAACATATATGCCAAATAAAGGAGTGGACCCCTACAGAAACGTGTGTATATATTATCTCCTACCTTGGATTCTAGATATGGGTGTTCAATACTTTCTCACTGACTAAATTCTTATGAACTAAGATATCAAGTAATTCACCTTCAATCCTCCATATCTCAGTACTCTCATTCATTCACTGTTAATAGTAATCATAGCAAATATTTATTGAGTGCTTACTTGATGCCAATAATGGGGCTATGGTTATTCCATTCTATGTTTTATTTGATACTCACAAAAATTCTATGAGCCGAAACTATGATTACCTCCATTTTTATATGAATCAATGAAGGATTCAGAGAAATTTAGTCATTTGCATAACATCACAACAAATTAAATGCCAAGGCCAGGGATGAACTCAGGCATATTAGACTCCGTGGTTCATGCTCATAATAAATATGGTCTGACGATGTTTCTCATTGTACCAATAAAGGTTTCTGTTCTTTTTTTTATTTTATTTTTAGAGACAGGCTTTTATTCTCTCACCCAGGCTGGGGGTACAGTGGCAAGATCATAGCTTATCACATCCTTGAACTCCTGGGCTCAAGGAATCCTTCTGCCTTGGCCTTCTAAAGTGCTGGGATTACACATGTGAGCCACCAAAGGTTTCTTGAATGAATGATTCAATGTATATGAACCTATAAGGGTTAAAAAAAAAATCGAACTTTTATTTATGAATAAGAATCACAGAATCCCACAGCAGGAAGGGTTCCTAACAATTACCTCACCTAACCCATGCTCAAACTCTATTCCTCAAATGCATCTCCTCTATGATTTCCTGGCTAAAATTGTGCCCAGCTTCTGCTTGGAAATCCTTAAAGTAGCTGATTTTGTCCAGCAGTATACCTTAGCATTGTAGACCGGTTCTGAATTTCAGGGTGAACCATTCCTTTTTAAAATAAATCAAACTCTGCCATCCTGAACATTCCATTCACACATCTAGTTCTTTTCCCTGTGATGGCACAGGATACATGTAACCTCTTCCTCACATTGGCCATCACCATGTCACCATTGAGCCTGCTCTTCTATATGCTAAGTGTCCCCAGGTTTTTTGACTGCTTTTTTGTCTTACTCTTGCATGGCGCCAAGCATAGCAAAATGGAAATATGTAAAGCATTATACAAAGTATTAAAAATAGCCATATACATTCTATAAATAGCCACGTAAATTCTATAAAATAACCATATTAATTCTATAAAACTACAGAAGTCTAAATATAAAAGAAATTATTTGCTCACAACCTCCTTAATAACATTGGGTATTATTTAATGAATGCTAATATCCATTGATTCTTTGTGGAAAGTCTGTACTCAGCCCATTGCATGCATTATCTTATTGTATCCTTGCCAGATGCCATGGCATAGGTGCTATTATTAATAATTTTCATAATTTCATTGTATAGATCATGAAACTGAGTCCCAAATAGGGTTATGCCCTCCTCAACGACATTCACGTAGCAAGCAGGAATGATGAGAATGATAATCTCTCTCTCAGTCCAAAGCCTGCGCCCTTAACCACTACCCTATACTGCCTCATAAATTTAGAAGTACCTCTATAAAAATAGACATTTACTAAGTATGTAATGTAATTTAAAAAGTATTTCTATAATTTTATATGATATACATGCTTTTCTGCTTGTCTCAATAACTTCTCTCTTGCTCAACATAGAGCAAGAAGTTTTACATTGAAAACACTCTTTTAACCTTTAAAATACTAATAATGCAATAGTTATAAAATTGAAAAAGTGTTCCCCTTTCCATTGCTCTCCTTTTATTTACATCTTTTCAATCTGAGTTTATTCTGCTTTGTTAGGGCAGCAATTATCTGAGATAACATTGCCATGGCTATTATGTGATACCTAGAGATTCCAAGTATTTTGTTCATTCTCTTGATGACTTTTGACCTGTTGGTATTTTTTAGATCACGTAGTTGGTTGTGTGTGGGTGGGCAAGGGAGTAAAGAGATGAATGTACAGGTGAATGGCTGTACACGTTTAATTGGGACTTTTAATAGAACACCTTGTGGACTGTTCAAACAAGAGAGTGGAGAGCTGGGTATCCTTGACAACAGTGTAGGTATATAGCAAAACAAAAGAAAGACCAGAAGATTCACAGTAGGAGATCTAAGCAGTAGTTCATTGGGTAACAGCTGACAACCGTTTGGTGAAAGCCTCAAAAATTTTCAAATGTGTTTGTGAAATGTACTGTGGAGAGTGGGTCATTAGAACATTTGAGCAAAGGGCATTAATAATTGGCATAGTGACTGGTGGATCACCGTAAAAACTGATGTTGAGTGTTAAATTTTCTGTTACAGATGGAAAGAATGATCAGTGAATAAAGATAAGAACAAGCTTTTAGCAACAATTAACTGGACATTATAGAGCTGACTTCCCCATAGGAAAAACAAGGTAAAAAGATTTATGCTATTTATTTCACAGGTAATTGGAAGCAGTGCTCAGATCAGTTGTGGAATACTGTATGGCTTCATATGGCATTAAAATGGATTTCTTAACAATCATGTGTGAAATCTAACAATACTAGATATTTATTGTTTGCCTCCATCGTGTGCCTTACTCCAGTAATGGTTCACGATTTTAATTTAGAGATATACTTTCTACCAATCTCAGTACATGAGATTCCATCTGTCTGTGAGAGTGGACACTTGCCTCTGGAAAAGGCCAATCATCATAGCTTATTCTTTGTGTCACTGTGATTGATTCCTAGACAAATAAATGGCCCATGTGATTTTTTACTAGAAGCTGTTTTTACCATCCTGAAGATTCTGATAAATGAAGTCAACATGCAGAGTTGAGAAATGTAGAGTTGCCAAAGCTTAAGGACAACGCTGGATTCCTGAACTTAACTACCTTACCTTGGGACTTATCCCATCACATTAATTCATTACCATTGACGGTTAGGCAAGTTGAGTTAGACTTTTTGTCACTTGCAGTAGAGAGGCTTAACTAATAAATCAATAAATAACTTGAATTTAATTAATCTTGGTTAAAAAGCCATGTTTGTCCTGTATTATATATCAATGTTAGCTCAAATATTTATGATAATGCAATTATTTTGTGGCATAATATCTACTAATTTTAGAAAAATTATCAATAATGTGATAGACATTTTAAGACACATGGATATGAATTACTGCTTCCTTCCAGAAATCTGTGTACCATATATAAAACAGACTATATTAATTCATCAAAAATGCATTATACAATAAAAATCCTGGCAAGCAACATATAAGTGCATCTCATGAAAGAAGACATGCAAATGACAAATGAGGACAGATATTCAACTAAGAAAAACTGTAAAACAAAACATTATTAGATGGAGTTAGTTAGTAGTAACATATTGATATTAATATCTTTGTTTTGACAAATGTACAAAGATTATATAAAATGTTAAAATTAGGGAAGACTCTATTCTGTCTTTGCAATTTTTATAAATCTAAAGTTATTTTGAAACAAAAAGTTTATTTAAAAAATTTATTATATGCATTGTGTGGATCAAGTTGATGAGAATTTAATAACAATATAAATTGTGGCTCAGTGTGCTCAGAAAAGGTTACTCTTGTAACTTGTAACTTGTAACTGTGGGGCTGAGAAAATGAATGCTAACTCTTCAGAGGTTAATTTGGGAATATATATCTAAATCTGTAGAATCAGCATATGCTTTGGTTCAAATTTACCTCTTTTAGAAAAGTAATGCTAAGATAATAATGTGAAGGCTGTACAAATATTTACGTAGGTGGATATTTATGTAGGTAGTAGTCTTTATCTTAGTTAAAAATTCAAGTTATGTATATATCCAGTAATAGGGAGCTCATAAATAATGGAATATTAATATTATTGAAATGGAATATTATTGTACCAGAAACAATCTTGCTATCAGAGGTCAGATACCTAACAAAATAAGAACTTTCTCAGGTATTACTAAGTTGTAAAAATCATGTCAGCGCAGCACATATAGTATAATGGCAATCATATTATTCATTCACTTTTAAAGAGTATGTATATTGAGTACATACTGTGCTTAGCACTGGGGATATAGACAGCAGTGAACAAAATGCATGAAAATCCCTGCCTTAATTAAGCATATAGTCTAGAGTAAAATTACAGCAGTAAACCAGCATACTGTAGAGTATTTTAGAAGGTGCTAAGTGACATAAAAAAAAATAATAATTATTATTATTAGGGTCATTTTTGCAGAGAAAGTGGGATCAAGAATCGATTTTTTAAAAAATCATATGCGATATAGCAGCATACACTATGCTTACAGTTAAGATCCAAGAAAGAAAGAATAATTTATGATGAAGGAAAGAAACAGTAGAATTTCTGGAGAGACACATTAGAGCAGGAGAAAGACTGTTATGTGATCTAATACCCAATTCTTATTAATGTGGGTGCAATTCTATCTACCTATTCAAATATTATCTAAGGATACTGTGGGGTTTCAGGTAATCTCCATTTTTTCTATTTTTCAAAACATTTTTACAATAATTTTATAAATTATAACTTCTATGACCAGAAAATATGAGGTAAACACTTTGTAAGAAAGCATGAAACATTCCTTTAAATTTTGCATTATATACTGACACAATAAACACGGAAGAAAAAAGATTGAACTCAAAACTGGCAACCCAGACTTGGGAGCAGTATTCCACCTGAAGTTTGCAAGAGTGACAATACTAAGGAATGATCCTGAGCTTTTGTCTCACATTTTACATTTAACACAGCTCTTTATTTGATACTTAACCAGCCAAAAGATTTAACAGAATTGAATTTAAATTAGTGAAAGTAGATATTCCATTAGTTAATTACAATGAAAGACCAAAAATCCAAACCCACAAACCTTTGACAGCTAGTTGAAAAGACATCAAACCACATTCATACACAGAAAGTTCACTAACAAATACACACATAAACACACACACAGCATGTGGCATAAACGTAAACATGCACATATAAGACACACACAAAAACATATATAAACACATAGATACAAACATACATATACAAACGTACACACACAAATACATGTAAACAAATGTACAGGAAAACCCACACGGGCACATACTCACTCATATACACAAACGCATGCGAATCTATCTAATTCTGGTTTAGATTAAAGGCCTTTTGTTTTCTCCAGTGCCTCCTCTTCCCACGGATAATTTCCCTGATGATTGTGCAAATTCAGATGTCATCCTGGATAACCAAAATTCTCACAGACAACTCCCTAAAGTGACACAAATACCCAGGCCCCAAACCAAAGATAACTAGAATTGGTCTAGATTATGGCCTGTGTCCTCAAAGAAAATCTCCACAGACCACTACACTGCACCATTATGTAAAACAAGATGCCTTCAGGTCCCCCTATCAGAATTCTAATCTATCTCATATGTTATTCTGTTCCCCCACTGAGATAGGACAACAAACAATCTCTTGATATTTATATCTGTACATATGTACATTTTTGCTGTACTTTTACATAAAACCTTAATTAAGCCTAGATGTGAAACATAATTGCTCACTTGAATTTTTTCTCCCTACCCATTTTATATCATAGAAAATAGAAAGAAATGTCCATGGAACATAGATCTGGTCCTTTGATTAAAGCTCATCTTTCCAGAGCAAGTATGTAGTGATGGGGTTGTCACTTCCAATCTGTACAGGTTTCTCAACCAAATGCCATGCAGTAGTTGAGTAGCAGAGAAAAAAAAAATCGTTACATTGCATTATTCCATCTAGTGATATAGTCTTTAGGCATATGTCTATGCGCTGGTAACTTTATTAGATATTATTTAAGAAATGGCAGGCCGGGCGTGGTGGCTCACGCCTGTAATCCCAGCACTTTGGGAGGCCGAGGCGGGTGGATCACGAGGTCAGGAGATCGAGACCATGCTGGCTAACACGGTGAAACCCTGTCTCTACTAAAAATACAAAAAATTAACCAGGCATGGTGGCGGGCACCTATAGTCCCAGCTACTCAGGAGGCTGAGGCAGAGAATGGCATGAACCCGGGAGGTGGAGCTTGCAGTGAGCCGAGATCACAGCCACTGCACTCCAGCCTGGGCAACAGGCTTTTGAGCCTCCGTCTCAAACAAACAAACAAACAAACAAATGACAGAAATAACTATTATTATTGTCAGACTGTTTTCTCCCTGAGGGCAGGAGCAAAGTTCTTTGGTTTTATTTATATCCCCAACGCAAGCACCACTTCTGAAGTATGGTAGATGTTCTATGCATGCTTATGTTTATTCAATCTTGGAGTAGAATCATTACTTTTATTTTGCACTACATTGGAAAATGTTCTGTGTGAAATCATTCTGAAAATAAGACACGCTTCCATAATTTTTTTTTTCTCAGAAACTTGGAGAATACCTTACAGAAAAGACTATTAAGGGGAGGTATTTCTACCAGATACTGGGAAAGGCAGGAGGCCCTATCGAGTTCCATATATGTGTGCGTATATGCATACCCCTAGGTCTGTATAGGTTTTCAGTGACAATATTTTTCTACATGAAAACAGAACAGCATCTTGATTCCGAAGTCAGCTTTATTCAGCCAAACATGTATTAAGATACAAAATGTGAACCCTCTGCCATCCCCTATTGGCTCTTGACTTTCCCCTGCAACTTGTTGGGGTATTTAGGCATTTGGCGTCATAGTGGCACGGTTCTTCATAAGTATTGCTGTTTTGTTCTTCAACCCACTGCACTCTGAACCACCTCCCAGGGAGCTGTGAGACAATCTCTCAGTAGCGAAGGTATGTTTCCCTGCCCCCCTCCTGCCCCAAATTCCATACTCATGACACAGAGGCACAGTTAGAGATGAAAAATATGGTTCATTACCTTGGTAGTGCAGAGAAAAATGTTATGGCTTTATTTAGCAGTTGCTTTTATGCTTTTAAAGACATGTTAATTTCATTTTTTATGTAATTGTGTATTAAATCATCTCAGACAATTGTGTGATTTGAAAATAAAAGTCCAACAAAATAAGTAAAAGCTATAATGTGGTTTTTTCCTTACTGCTTTTTGTAGTCTGTTTTTATGTTTCTCAAGCATTAGTGTCTCCGCTTCTTCCTGGGAAGATTAATCTGGAGGCTTCTAGAGCCTCTTACCTTCCTGTCTTCAGTTCTCCCAGCACTCTGAGCTTCTCCCTGTGGTTTCTGCATCTACTACTTGTGAATTACCAGCCCCAACAACATTAGGATTTATAAAGTCTTATAATCCTCTAGTCTACTTCGTAACAGGGCCACTGGCTGGATGAAGACCTCAACCCTTGGGAGATATTTTAAAAGACCTAAGCTGCCTAAAGTAAAATTATGAATTCTGGGCTGCAGATATATCACTGTACTTACACAGAATATTGGTCATGAATTATTATTATTTTTTTTACTGGAATATATGCAATGGAGTGTATGTAATGTAATTCAGCATGTCTGAGAGATAAGTTTTTCATTTTATTTCAAGACAAGTTGGTCCACTTAGCATGCAATATCCTTCTCCCATCTTAAGCATTTTAGGAGGAATTTGATTTTTTTTGATGGATGTTAATGATGAATTGGTACTCTTGAGAGAAGCCTCTATGTTATGAGTTGATCCAAGACTAATTTCCCATGTATTAGATCTTTTCAAACGTCAGTATATGTGAACAATCAATCTCCTTTTGTGTCTTACTTTCTTTAGTGTGTTTTAATGTAGTTCATTGTGATAAGGCACTGTATGAACTTCCTTTAAGGGAATGTGTACTAGTTTGATAGAGCTGTTGTAACCACAGACTGGGTAGTTTAAACATCAGAAATGTATTGTCTTATAGTTCTGGAGGCTGGAAGTCCAAAATCTAGGTGTCTGCTGGGTTGGCTTCTGAGGGCTGGGAGGGAAGGGTCTGTTCTAGGTCTCTCTTATTGGTTCATAGATGGCCGTCTTCTCTCTAGATCTCTTCACATTGTCTTCCTTTCATGCACAGCACTGTGCACAAGATTATCCTTTTTATAGAGACATCAGTGAGATTAAGTTCCACCCTAATGACCTCACTGTAATTTGATCACCCCTGGAAAGACTGTCTACAAATGAGGCCATATTCTGAGGTAATAAGGGTTAGGACTTCAACCTTTGAATTAAAGGGGGACACAATTCAACCCACAGCAGGACTTAAAAATTTTGTTTCTGTTTTCTAATGGTATTAACCCAGTGTAAAAGTATACAGTTTTGCAAGGCTTAACATTCTAAAGAATCTCTAATGATTAACTTCTTTCACAATTCTAGAATAAATTATTATGATACAGACACGAGTATATTTAAAAAACAAAGCAAACAAACAAACAAAAAATGACTCTTCTCTCTTTTTTTTTTCTTTTCTTTTTTTTTAGAGATGGAGTCTCACTCTGCCACCCAGGCTGGAGTGCAATGGCGCCATCTCTGCTTACTGCAACCTTTGCCTCTGGGGTTCAAGTGATTCTTCTGTCTCAGCCTCCCAAGTAGCTGGGATTACAGGTGCCCGCCACCAAGCCCAGCTAATTTTTGTATTTTTAGTAAAGACAGAGTTTCACCATATTGGTCAGGCTGGTCTTGAACTCTTGACCTTGTGATCCGCCTGCCTTGGCCTCCCAAAGTGCTGGGATTACACGCGTGAGTCACCACACCCAGCCACACAAAATGACTCTTAAGTTGGTTGTATTGTAACCCTCAAGACAAATATATGTACATGTATGTACACTCCCACTAACCCATACAACAACTTAAGTATGTACACATAACTAGCACTGAAATTAACTTCTGCCTGAGGCTACCATGAAATGTCAAACTGCCAAACTTTCAGAGCTTGGTACTCGATCTTCCTGCCTTGGGGAGCTTTTGTATTCAATTTACTGTTAAATAAAACAGCCAACTTGGCAGCAGAGTTAGATTAACAAATTATAATAAACTTTTAAAATTTTTTGGCTTAAAAAATAAGGTGAGTTAATATTTCTGAAAAATAAATTCCAGAGAGAATAAAGACTTTGAGACAGGTTATTTGTTTGTAACCTTTTCAAGTTGAGCAGAAGAGAAAGAATGTATCCATCAGCTTGTTTGAATTAAACAGAAGCACACACAGAATTTGACTAAAAACTAATAGTGGCTTTGTTTAAACATTTCTTTTATTAACACTTAAAAGTTTAATAGGAGGAACTGATAATAGAAGCCAAGAGGACCCATGGAACAGCTATAGGCTTCAAATTTAAATGCCTTCCTTTTGGCCCATTTAAACTCTTTTTGGTTCTTTTATGTGCACACTCACATACCCACACGGAAAATACAATAGCTAATTTAATCAGCTGTTCTGCATGGTCCATTCATCTGATTACGCATCTGAGACTGTCTTTTTCTCCAGTAAAAAGGAGTAATGCTGCTATCCACAGTGGGGTGAGGGAAGTTTTCAAAGGCTACCAGGGGCAAGGAAGCATCCTTTGTCTAATCATTGATTTTCAATGTCTGTTTTTATCGCAGTATACAATAGGAAATTGGCAGGCTAACTCTGTACAGGGGCTGGCCTAAGCATTTTACATGTATGCTCTAATTTCATTCTCACAACAATCCAATAAAGTAAGTGACTTTGATCTCCTATGTTACAAGTGAGGAATAGGAGAATTCAATAGAGATTAAGTGACTGGGTCAAGGACATAAATATCGTAAGTGGTATAGCTGTAGCTTTCGAAAATCTGATATTGTGAAAAGTGAAAAACGCTGAATTTAATGTAGTGAAAGAAAAATTTTCTTCTCAAAGTCACAGGTATTTCTGAAGAAATGGATATTCCTCAGTTTCAGGGAGAAGAAAGGGCTGGATATTTCTACTTTATTATATTGCTGCTAACAATTACTGAGCTCTTATTAGTTGTCAGACACTGAGTAAGCACTTTATGTGTATTATCTCACTTAATATAACTGTTGCTCTATGCGAGAGGATCTACCGGTGTTTCCAATTTCCAGAGTTTAATGACTTAAGTCGCACATTAAGATTTAAAGCCTCCAGGCTTGCTGTAGAGTGTGTGCCATAAATACTGTTGTACAATTAGGCCATTATAAGATAAAGCAACCTCTGTTTTATCAAGCAGCTAATGAGTAGCTTGACTTATCCAAAAGGATGTGTTTATAAAAATTAGGGCATGTTATCCAACTTCTCAACTCAATTACATATGGAATGAAAGTAATCTATCATTTAAAAGAATTCTGAAAAAAAATCTGAAGGTTGGGTAAATAAAGTATTCAGCATAAGTGTTTTTAATAATATTATTAAAAAGGAGGGGGTTCAAAACCCAAAAACTTCAATGATCCCACCAAAGGAGACTCAGATTATGGCACATCCACATGAATATGTAATATTCAGCCATACAAATAATGTTTGCAAAGATTTGTGAATAATATGGGAAACTACTTCTCAAAGCTTAAGTGACATTGAAAATTGCTTTTAGAATAAGGTTTCAAATATATGCAAGTATTTTTTTAAAAAGTCTAGAGAAAATACACTAACATGTTAGCAGGGTTTATTCATATCCAGGTGATAAAAATTAAGGAGCATTTCCAATTATATCCTGCAGCATTTAAAAAATTTTCTATCAGTTGTACATATGACTTTTGTAATCAGGGGAAAATTATATTTTTGAAAGGTAACTCTATAGTGATGAAACATTTTTTACAACTAAAATACCATCTCATAATTTATATGCACTCAGTGCTCCATCACAGGGGTCAGCAAACTTTCTCTGTAAAGGCCTGGATAGGAAATATTTTGGACTTTGCAGGCCAAGCTGCAAAATTGAGGGTAATATACACATACTCACATAACAAGAAAGAAAACAAATGCCCACGGGTTTTGATGAAATTCAAAATACACTACTAACCATCTAGCATAATTTTTTGTAATACCAGTCTAGTAATGAAAAGACTGAAATTCTTTTTGTAGGTATATGTTAACATTTTGCTTAATTGAGGTTCAAAGTCAGTGTTACTATCATCGGCATTTATTGTACATGTCCATCTGTGAATGCTGATCTAGAGTGAGCTTCTAGTTCATACTTATTTCATCTTTGAAAATGGCTGTTCACACAGGTATGTGACACATGTGGCACTTGAAATGCTGTCGAGTTTAACGGTTTCACTGTGATTTATAGTGTGCCAAGCAGGGAGCGTCACATATGGTCTCTGTTGCAGCTACAGAACTGTGCCTTTGTAGTGTGGAAGCAGCCATAGACAATGCCAATGGCGTGGCTGTGTGCCAATAATGCTTTATTTAGGGAACACTAAAATTTACATTTTAAATCGCTTTCAGATATTACAAAATATTATTCGAGTTTTGATTTTTCAGCTATATAAAAACATAAAAACTTAACATTTTTCTAAAAAAAAGATTCTAAAAAAGAGGTAAATCTATTTTCAGCTGACGGACTGTACAGGAACGGGCGGCAGGCCATATTTGGTCTGTGGGCTGCAGTTTGCCAATCTCTGATGTAGAAGTAGGCACACATCTCTTGTAAACTTCAGCAGCAACCGTGTGATAGCCCTGGATGTAATTATATATCCTTTTTAAAAAACTGAAATATCTTTATATAAAATAATATCTTTAATTTCACAAATTAATTCTTTTATGGGTGAAGAAACTACACAACCAGACAGTAAAAAATATTGAAAAGACATTCTGAGGATATGCTTGTAGAATCAGAAAGAAATTAAGGGTTCTGATATCCAAAATGTGTTATATCTTTCAGACTTGTGAATTTTTTCTGGGAATTCCTGGTTGTCAGAAACTGTGCTGCTAAACAGACTTATTATATTAACCTTTCAAGAAATAACATCAAATATTTAGAATCTTAAAAATAAAACTATCAAGCCTACTCAAGTTCCATCTCTCTGTCTTATGTTTATGTGTTATTTCTCCCCTGACTGGCTACTTGAGGCCTTTAGCTGAACATAAAAGATGCTCTAAAGGGTTAGGGAGAATGTTGAGCAAGAAAATATTTGATAGACACTTAAAGAAGCTGAAAAGTGTTTTAAAATAAATTAACTACCTGCTTTGACCATATCCTTGGTGCAAAGTTCATTAAGAAGTGATGTATGAATCATTTACATCGTAATCATCTAGATTTTGTGTCAAAATGCAGATTTCCAGGCCTAAGGTATTTCTAAGAGCACTAACTTTGGCGCACTAGAGTTTCAGAAGTTGTTCCAGGAAAACACTCAATGGCTACCATTTGCAAAACATCCCATGTCCAGATTTCCTCTTTAGTAATTTACATGCATAATTCTGCATCTTTTGCTCACCTCATTATGAGATAGAAATTTCTTCAAGAGAAGGTCAATACTTGGAGAAATGATTTTGTACCTGATTAAGGGGGTACAGTCTTTATAAAAATATGACAAGCATTAACCAGTGCTTATGCCAGACAGTCATTTGTGTAACTCCTATTATGGTAATGTCTTAATCAGTGAGAAAGAGAGAGGGGAAGTAAGCAGTCAGTTAAGAGGGGTGCCAGGGAAAGCCTTAGGCTGGGATGGAAAAGAAGACATAAGTGACTATTGGATCAAGGATTCCAAATGAAAGCTTACCTGCCAGAAGATGGGATTCAACTATGCAAAGCAGGGCACAAGTCAGAACCATTCCCAATTACTTTTTAAAACTGTAAACAATTCAACCACATTCCTTGAAGTGTGGTTGCAAATGCCTTAGTGCCTTTATAAAATGCAGATTCCTGGACCTTTCTCTGACCTATTGACTCAGAATCCCTGCAGTGTGTCCAGACATCCGTATTTTAAACCATTCAAACAGTCATGCATTAAAATGTTAAAATGACCCACGCCCTAGACACATGATTCTGTTCTTTCTTTTGAATTGTTAAATGTCTTTAAATTTTGCATTTCACCAAACATCTTACTGATCTTACCATGCTTCAGGTTTCCATATACCAGGAGATGAACTTGCAATGATGGCTTCAAGTTTACAGTCTAGTAAGTAAATATGCTACCACGTGCTGTTTGGGTGAGGGAGAAGGGACAAAATGGAGGAAGGTGAACAAGATGGCACAGTCCCGATTGCTTCCGGGTTCTTCATCACCAACTTTCCCATGCCTGGGAAAATACAGATCAACTGAGCATGCGCCAGGTGACGTCAATCCGAAGAGATCGAAACTTACCCGGCCAC
Organism: Colobus angolensis palliatus; assembly: GCF_000951035.1. NCBI lineage: Eukaryota > Metazoa > Chordata > Mammalia > Primates > Cercopithecidae > Colobus > Colobus angolensis. The sequence goes on along the minus strand of NW_012115932.1, from coordinate 11,357,377 downwards.
GCCTAGGGAGACGCCCCTATCACGTCGTTATCCCGCCCACTGCCCTCCCCCTTCCAGTACCAATGCATAAAAGTCCATCGCTGGCAGGAGCCGGTGTGATTTCCTCAGCCCCTCTTACTTGTGGACCAGAGAACCTCACCTGAGAGCGCCGGGGCGACTTCTCTGGCCCCATACCAGAGGACCGGAGAACCTCGCCCGAGAGTGTGTGCATATTTGCAAATAAAAAGGCTGCCACTTTCTTCGCTCATTTTGGTCTTTATTGATACCTAGTCTTTGGTTATTAATAATAGTAATAAAGAAAAAAAACACATGCAGAGTAAAAAACGTGATGCCAATAAATCTAAGAAGCTATGAAAACACTGAAAAGTGAAAACGAAAACTTTATGTTCAAGTAAAGGGCCCATTTTTCCTTTGGGATATTATAATCTGCTTTTTTAAAGATGATTTTCCAGGTAATAATATTTTAAATCCTAAATTCCTTATTCATGATTAAAATCTATTTGTTTAGACTATAAACTTGACAGTGTTTCTAAAAAGTAATCTATGAAGAATGTATATTAAAATAATCTGGATGCCAATGAGTTTGTCCTTTAAAAATTCTTAGTTTGAAGGCTTAATTTATTCTATTACATTTCTGTTATTCGATGGTTTGGGATAGTAGGACCCCAAATCTTTCACTTTCACGTAATTAGGTACAGATCAATAACATACGAAGGAACTTCCCCTGTTTTGTATGCAATTTAATTGAGTGGTTTAGGGGTTAAGTAGAATAAAATCCAGCAAAAGCGTATATTTCCAAGTATTCTGGTCTTTACAAAAAAACCGTGGTAACTCAGAGGTTTAGATAAATCTGGCTTTGGTCCAGTGTCTAACTTTCTAACTGTGTGTCCTTGGACAACTAATATAACTTCACAAAATTTGTTTCTGCTTATATCTACTATACTAAATTTAGTTCCAAACTGGTAATATCACTGTCATACATACATGATACACACACACAGATACACATGTACCTGTATACACACACACACACACATATAAAGTAGTCACATGTAATCACGCTTATTTTGCAATATTGTGAAAACTAAATAAAATACTATACACAAAGTGATTAGCAAAGAACTTAGCCCATAGCAGGTACTCAAGGAACATTAAGGGGTGGGGCTGAGAGAAAGTAAGAGCAAGAGAACAAGGCACTTGAGGTTGGAGCAAAGAAAATGGCAAAACGGAGAAGTCATATCATAAAAGCGAGAGAGGAAGGTGTGAAATGTTTTAAAAATGGTTTGCTACTAATATCTTCAATAGCTGTGCTTTTTGTAGTGAGATATAACTTTTCTTTTGTGCTATTTAAAACAGTGGCCATGCCAGCTTCTCATTGATGGAACGGACATCATTAAAATAAGTACAATATAGAGTAACCCCAGAAAGGTTACAAGTATTTCATCTGAACTCTGAAAATGTCAAGCCATATCTGGCTGGTGGATGGTGATAGGAAACCCATTTCCAGTTATATGTTAATGAAGGCAAACAATGCACGAGCTACAAGGAGGGGAAAAAGACCAGAATGAGCAGAGTCATGAGTCTATGCCGTTTCCTACATTTCCAGCCTCATTAAAATATGCAGATTGTATCATTAGGAGACAGTTTCCTGGCAGAGTTTTCTCCTGGAGTTCAGTAGGCACATGTTTGGCAGTTGTTATCACAATGAGTTAAACCACAACTATACTCTTCTATGTAAAAACAAACAGAAAAGAAGATGAGGAAACAGAAGCAGCTTCTGCAAGCCATGTTTTCATTTGGATTGTTTATATTCTTCAAAGTATTAGTCAGTATTTTTAAAGAAATGGCCACTGAGGCTTGCTTGTTTCAGTCTTTCAATGATATACAAGAACCACACTGCAACTTCATGTTTTCCTGGAATTTCGCTCTTCCCAGTTCACACCTCGGTTTAATTTAGCAAGGTGATTACGAGTAACTACTAAATTGAATGAGCAGTAATTCAAAGACCCTCCCTAACTAAACTTCAGCTTCAAAACAAATAAGCATTTTATTGTTCATCTCAATTCCTTACTTCTTTTATATCTTCCTTTTCTCTTCATTACCTGCTTGGTTTCTTTTTTTCTTTTTTTTTCCCTTCTTTCCCACCTATTGCCCTCCTTTCCTCCTTCCATCTTAATATATTATCTATCTATCTATCATCTATCCATCTATCCTCTATTTATCTATCATCTTTCTATTTTTTTGGTGGGCAAAGTGGAGAGGGAAGAAAAAGTGATATTAAAAATACATCTTACCAGTAAGCCTAATAGAACCTCACCAATCAACACTTTTGACATGAAGGTCCAGTGCAGATTACTACTTTGAGAAAACTGGTGACTGGATAGGAATACTAAAAAGGTGACTGGTAATCAAATTTATTTTGTAGATAACAACATTTAACAATGCAATAATGTGAAACTGTATGTAAACAATATGTAAACAATAGATGTCAGCTATTTTTATTACATAATACCATTTATTCAATTTCCTCTGTTAATGGTTCTTCAAGCATAGTCTGAGACTCCCACACACACAGGGCCTGGAGATCGTAACTATTTTTATTATAATGTTTATGCATTTTTTTCTTTTTTATTGTGTTGACATTTGCACCAGTGGTGCAAAAGCAATGAAGAGGAAAACGGCTGGTTCCTTAGCACAAGTCAACGGCATAGCAGAAAATTGTTTTAGTAGTCACTGAATTTTTTTTTTTTTTTTTTGCTATTATTCACTCACAGAAAAAAAAAATTCTAGTTTCACTGAAAAATGCTTTTGGTGAGGCAGTAAAAATTATTAATTTTATTAAATCTTGGCCCTTGAGTACATTTAAAAAATATATTCTGTGTGATGAAATGGTAAGTATGCATAAAGCATTTTAGTTTGGAAACCAAAGTATCACAGTTGCCTTGAGGAAAAGTGTTAGTATGATTGTTTTAATTCTGAGCTGAACCATCACTTTTTTATGGAACGTTATTTTTGTCTAAAATAATCTCTGAAAGACAACTGTGGCCATTCAGACTATTTAACATTCTTTAGAAAATAAATCAAGTGACTTAGTCACTTTAAAGAAATCAGCTATTAGCTGGGAGAGGTGGCTCACGCCTGTAATCCCAGCACTTTGGGAGGCCAGGGCAGACGGATCACCTGATGTCAGGTGTTCAAGACCAGCCTGGCCAACATGGTGAAACCCTGTCTCTATTAAAATACAAAAGTTAGCTGAGCGTGATAGCAGGCACCTGTAATCCCAGCTACTTGGGAGGCTGAGGCAGGAGAATTCCTTAAACCCGGGCGGCGGAAGTTGCAGTGAGCCAAGACCATGCCATTAAGCTCCAGCCTGGGCAACAAAGAGTGAAACTCTGCCTCAAAAAACAAAAAAACAAAAAACAAAAAACAGCTATATCAGTATTTGTTGTCAGTGATTCAATTCAAGCTTTCAAGCAAAAATTCATCTTGTGTAAGACTTCAGTTTGCCATCATGAGCAGAATAGTTTCCCAGCACTTCAAGACCTTTCTGATAAGCTTGATGGTGATTTGCAAATATGATTTTTTGACATTTTATAATGAAATATGTCAACATGTAGAAGATCTGCATATCTCAATGAAACAGTATTTTTCCAAATGACCAAAGTATAGTGTTAGAAGAGAATGCACAAGGAAAAAGACCATTGAAACTGCAAGAAAAATCAAGGGTTTTTAGTACAAAAAGTTCATTGATATGATTTCAAAAAGATTCTACACTGAAAATAGTCTTTAAGAAACTACCACTAATGGAGTTTTTGTAGACCAAATAAGAATATCCATAAATACCTGAAAATGCTATTTTTAAAAATCTCAATTTTCAATCTATGTATCTGTATGAAGCTGGATTTTCTTCATATACTTCAACCAAAACAACAAACCCAAGTGTATTAAGTCAGGTATTAAAGATATTTGGGAAATAATAAACTAATGTTATTCTTCTCACTAAAATACTTTAAAAATTTTATATGCTTTTTTCTACTACAAAGACACATGTACATGTATGGTTTTTGCAGCATTATTTACAAGACAAGACTTGGAACCAACCCAAATGCCCATCAATGATAGACTGGATAAAGAAAATGTGGCACATATACACCATGGAATACTATGCAGCCATAAAAAAGAATGAGTTCATGTCCTTTGCAGGGACATAGATGAAGCTGGAAATAGTCATCCTCAGCAAACTAACACAGGAACAGAAAACCAAACATTGCCATGTACTCACTCATAAGTGGGAGCTGAACAATGAGAACATATGAGTACAGGGAAGGGAATGTCACACACTGGAGCCAGGGTAGGGGGTGGGCAAGGGGAAGGAGAGCATTAGGACAAATACCTAATGCATGCAGGGCTTAAAATGTAGATGATGGGTTGATAGGTGCAGCAAACCACCATGGCACATGTATACCTATGTAACAAACATGCACATTCTGCACATGTATCCCAGAACTTAAAGTAAAAAAAAAAATTATATATTTTAAAATAAATTTTTAAATGTTATTTAAGTTACTGTGTAATGGGTTTATTGCTATTTTAAAACAAATAAAATATTTTCATGATTTCTTAGTTTTAATTTTTACTCAGTAAATATTGACAGGTATAATGCAGATAAACAAAACTTCTTTGGGTCAGTAATTTTTAAGAGTGCAAAGATATCTTGCAGCCCAAATTTTGAAGAAGGCTGTTCTAGGTACATGTGATATTCTTCAATGTATTTAATTCTTCAGCAGTTAAGGTATTATTCAAGAATTTTAAGTATAAGTTATGCTACCTGCATTAAACATATTTCTATATATACCTAAGTATAAGGTAAATCCTTCTCAAAGGAAATATCCCTTAGAAAACAAATATTGCATATACTTGTGTTTTCAATTTTTATGGTTAGCTCTGACAATTTTTATTATTTTTCACAACATAATATGCTTGGAGGAGATATATTTGCCTGAAACATCTCAAAATATACTAGGTTTGCAAACTTTTGGTGGTTCACTGATTAAACTAAAATCAGTAAATAAAAATGAAGAAAGGCAAAATTTTAAAACAGTACAGATTTTGTTCTTTATCCTGGATTTATACGTCTTTCAAATAAGCATGCCAATAAATCTTTTAAATATCTCTTTTTAGGCCAAGTGCTATGGCTCACGCCTGTATTCCTAGCACTTTGGGAGGCTGAGGCAAGCAGATCACCTAAGGTCAGGAGTTCAAGACCAGCCTGATCAACATGGCGAAACCCTGTCTCTACTAAAAAATACAAAAATTATCCAGGTGTGGTGGTGGGCACCTGTAATCCAAGCTACTCGGGAGGCTGAGGCAGGGAGAATTCCCTGAACCCGTGAGGCGGAGGTTGCAGTGAGCTGTGATCGTGCCACTGCACTCCAGCCTGGGCGACAGAGCGAGATTCCATCTCAAACAAACAAACAAACAAACAAAAAAACCTACTTATTTAAAAAAACAGTCTGGTATAATACTTACCATGGAGATTAATATTTGCTTATTGGGGGAATGGGAAAAGTAAGAGTTGTAATAGGTTCTTGTGGGTTGGAATAAAATTGACACCATACATGAATTCATGAACTGCTATATGCCCAAACCCTCAGACTGAAGTGAAGATGAAAGCTCTGAATACCTACATTAGGTAAAAATGTTGATATTGAATATGAGTATAAAATTAAACAAAAGTATCTCATTAAATTTGTGTTACAGTTTGAGCAAATATATGATATAGTTAAAATCTTGTATAACTATACTAATAAATTAGACTGTCAGTAAATACTTGACAATTTCATCTACATCTCTAAAAGTTTTCATAATGGATTTGACAAAAAACATTTTTATTTAAAAAATTTCATCATTGGGTAAGTGGGGTAGGCTTTTCCTTGAAATCGCTTTACCTTTAGGTTAGATTAGATTTTTAATCCCATAAATCCTTCTGGGAAAAAATCATTTTACAGATGGAAAACTGACTATCAGAGAGTTTGAGAACCTGCTTACAGTTAGTAAGCATGCCAATTGGGATTAGAACCCAGGGCCATTGCAAAGCTCACAATTTTCCCTTGAGTTGATGATGCTCATTGAGTATCTAATGGTACAGGTACCGTTCCAGTTCCCGAACCACAAATTCTCAGGTCATTAAATTTGCACATCAATCCATAAGATAGGTACCATTTTGACCCAATTTTCTAAATAAGGTGACAGATATGTCCAATATCACACAATTAGTAATTAGCAGCACTGACATGTGATCCTGTTCTGGATTCAGTGTCCTTACTCTAACCCCCTACCCTGCATTGCCTCACAATCTATGATAACACTTCTCTGATCTGCTTAATCTCACCACCATTATATAGGCATTTCTACGAAACAAGTAGTAGATCGAAAACTATAAGCCGCTCTTTCCTTTTCAAAGATTCAGGTACAACATACAGCAATAAAAGCATAGCTGAAAATATATTTTCAAATGTATTTTTAAAAATTCAGAATGAGAATGAACTTTCCCTCGTCCTTGGTTCTTTAAAGAAATTTGCTATTTAGCTCAAGTTAAAATAGGTCTAGGGAAAAGTTATATGATGCTGAAAGGGGCAGGCCATGCCTGGGACTATGAGATTCATTTCTCTCCACATATATAACCAGTAAAAAGATGACAACAAAGAACAGTATTGTTAACATCAATAAGAGTGATTACGTTTGTCAAATAATTTGGATGGCATGACATTCAGATCTAGATAATATGTAAAACCTAAAAGGCAGTTATGCTCACGATGATAAGCCTACATAGGAGGTACACAGCACAAAAATTATTCATAAAAATATCAAAGTCTTTTTGTGGAAGAAAGCACTACACAGAGCTGGGAAAATGGCAAATGTCAACACACATATGATAGTGTTATCATCCAAGAGATGAAAAAGTTTCCAGTTTTTTTTTAAGTGAGTATATTTGTTTTTAGTTTTCCAATTCCCACCCCAATTTTTTTATTGTCCAGTGGGGACATAGAAAAGTTATTAAATTCCTCAAGGTCACACTGAAAGTCACAGCTGTTCTTGGGAAAGGGGCTGATGTATTCCTAAGGCCCAGCTAGATCCTTTGGCTTCCTGAAGTGCGTGAGTCCATGTGGAATGAAAGAATGCTCTTAAGCAAATTCCAATTATGGTTTATTAACTTCACACGTAACATTTATCTTCGAGTTTCCAAAAATAGCAGAACCAATTAAACTGTGTGTTTAGCAGGAAGGTTTTTTTTTTTAACTTTTAATTTTTCTTCAGATAAAGCCTTTATATAAAGATAAATGGAACAGTAGAGATATGAGGGAAAGGGAAGAAGCCATTACTTCCCTGTCACCACCACCATTTTCTTTCCCGGTCACTCTAAGGCAACCAAGACAAGACCTTTTCTGTTCCTGAACTGATATATAACATCCTCAGCCAAGCAAACCAGCCAATTTTAGGTATGATGGATAGCAGTGAAAATTAGTCATTCAGGACAGTCGCTAATTTAAAACAAAAACCCAACAAATTCTAGTGTTCTATCCACTGTCAAAACAAGATTAAACAATTGCGGCTAGAAAAATAGTAGGCTCGTGAAAGGAGGCTTAAGAAGCGTATTTTACTTTACACTTAAAACACCGGTTATAATTTCCAATCACGGGTATAAAAGGGAAACTTAACTTGGTGAAAACCCTTCAGGGAGCTAACTTTTAAGATAGTTCCTTTAAGGTTCTCTCTCACAACTCTCATTTTTAAAAAGTGCATGCTCAAATGAGGGCCACAGAGAGTTGGAACTGGAATTTCCACATTGGATGTCTTCAGTGGAAAGAATAATTGCAGGAAGTGTCTGTTCTGGAAGTTAAAGGGAGAATAGTGAAAAACAGGAGCCTCTACTCTCAATTTGGCTGAATTACCGTCAACTTCCAGAAACCACTAATGGTCAAAGGAGCAAAAGATAGGCGAGCAACCCGGGGCTCAAGCCAGCTTAACTGGGAATGGCGTTGCATATCAAGGAAGAGATTCTTGAAAAGAAGGCTCAGAGAAAGAAAAGGATTTACCTTATACCACACTGCCAGGACTCAATCCACAGCCTCTTGACATCTAATCTAGTTCTTTTTCTACTACACTGCAATGCTGTGAATTGGAGATTACTTTTTTCCCTTCTCCAGATTTTCAACATAAAGCCTCTCTTGACTTTTTTCACTGATGTAGATACCATACTCCTGCGTCTATCACCACACACCTACCTGTCTAACAAGAGCTGTGGGAATGTCATAGGACATATTCGTGCTATATAGTCTGCCACGCTGTTCTGTTGAATGTGTATGGTAATTATTTGACACTTCTAAGAGATGACAACTATCTTGAAATAATAAAATTGCAATTATCTTATCAAATTTAATATTCTGTATTCTTCAGAACTGATTTTTTTTTTTTTATTGAAGATTGCCACTTCAGCGTGGCTGATTGAACTTGAATTCTTACATTATTGTACCTTTCATTACTTTTATTCTTAGAGTTTTGTTATTGTATTAACTCCTTCTTCTCCATTACCATGCTTTTTATTTTTATTTTATTCCTTTTTAGAAAACTGCTACAGATTACTCCTCCTTTACAAATATTCAGAGATCTCTACTTTATTACACAGCCATAGCTTGGGAAAGAATGCTAGCTCCTAGCCAAAGGGAAACAAAATGATTGTACTTGTAGATCTAACTCATAAGGACCTTAGTCTCTCTTAAGCTGTACAACAGAGCAAGGAAGACTTCTCATCAATATGTAGAGATGGGAAGCAAGGGCATGCCATTCATAATACACCTTCCTTCATAATATGGATTACTCGCTTTGCAAGTTAGGGGATCCTCGCCAGAGAAACCAGTCTTGCAGATTCAGGATTTCAGACTTTTTAAATTAAATTAAATTAAAAATTTTAAACTACCTTTCATTATTTGACAGATGAGAAAACTAAAGTCCAGGGATTCTAAAGACTGATTTAAAATCACTCAGTTATCTAATGAGGCCAGAGAGAAAGAGCATAGACCTTTTGGCTATCATTCAATTGCTCTTTCATCAAATTTCCATACTAAGCTGCCAAACCCTATACACATGACAGACCTCCTTCAATGGGTCTCTGTAAGTCATTTTTAAAGAATGAACACTTTCTGGATGCTACTGTAGGGTCCTTTTCTTCTCAGTTGTAAATGGCTACCTCGCTTGTGTTGCTTGCCTGAGCCTCCATGATTCCATGACCAGGCATGTGATATGTATGACAGCATACCAGGGTCTTGATTTGGCCTCTTTCAGATCACTGAGTAGAGGAGGAACTCCTTCAAGTTCCACCTCCATGGAACAGACCATTACTTCCAGGGATTAGTCAGAAAATATTATTATAATATAATGCTTTCCTTAATTCTACAGTTCAGAAAGAATCTCTTTTCTAAATTTAAAAGCTAAAATAAAAGCCAGACTAAACTGATTGCAAATAGATTTTGAGGAAAAGAGCCCTCCATAAGCAAAAACAAATAAACAAACAAAAACAGACAAACAAAAGGCAAGCATTGCCCATACTTCTCTAAAGTTTTGAATGCACCAAACAGAATTTCAGAATCATGTTACAATTTCAAAGGTTCTACTGACATATTAGGAAGTAAAAATGATGATCTATAATTGAACTGGAAGTAAAATGGTGATCTATAATTGAACCGGAGTCACAAAATATAAGCAATTGTATTTGTCAATACAGATAAACATAACTTCTCTGCTTAAGATCTAGTAATGTGATTTATGTCTGGGTCATCATCTATTGCTGCAAAACCTTCTATTGCTGGCTTATTAAAGCTTCAGTGTGGTAGAAATCCTGAATATCCAAATGGTTCCATTTCATTCAGAAATCTTCCTATTCGGAAATGATTGACACAAGTGATCTTTTTCCAGTAAACTATTTGAGGCTTGCTGATCATTGCAACATTTTATTGTCGATATAATAGGACTTTATTCAACTCATAAAGAGAAATAATTTGAAGTGAGTTATATCTGGAAATATTATATGTGCATAGAAAAAAGATGAAAGAAGATAGTGGACACTACTAACATGGTAAATTTATAAGATTATGATGAAACAAAACACATTTGCAATTTTTCCGAAAGGTAAGAAATTTCTTGTTCAGGAGAATAAATGTAAGATGCAAAGTATGACTGCTCCCATGCTGTCTCCATTATTTAGTTTCTTTTAATAAACACACACAGCTAAAAAATCGTCATATCATGTCTTATTTTTCTGAAAAGAAATCTAGGATTTCAATTGCTAATGAAAATGGATTATACATAAAAATGTAAAGGAACAAGAATTAAATAAAATCCTAACTTGCAATCAGAAAAATAATTGCAGAAATGATTTGTTAATGGCTAATGACTCATTAAACCAAACACTTGCATTATAAACTTCATAAGCACTTTAAAAACTGTGGCCCCAATTAAAAGGTTATACACAATAACAAATATTCTAGAAAATGCCAGAAAAGCCATAATTTACTATAGCAGACATCCAGAGTTGTGTCTGACATATTGCATTTAAACCTAAATTTAGAAAATTGATTTATAACATTAATTTAATCTTTACTTGGGAAAATAACAAATGCTTATCATAATCAGGCTGTAATTAAAAAACAAATAGTCTTGCAAAAGTCTCTTTATACTGTCGTTTACAAGATGCCATTTCTGCATTGAAAAATATGTTTTTTAAGTAACCATCAAACATGTTTATTAAAACCTAATTACATAGACATGAAAATGTGCATTTTGATGCAGCGTTAGGACTAATCCCTAGTTTGATGATCTTCCTATCAGCCTAACTTCAGATTAGAAAAAAAGCCCACAAACTTTACTTTTTATCTGTTTCAAGATTAAGCACTCTGCGTATCGTATCCAACAGAATTCTTTTTTAAGATAGTGTTTAAAGTTCTATGGAAATCTAAAGGTACTTCTTTTAAATAAAGAAAAACAGAAAGTTAGAACTAAAATACATTTAATTACACATTATTCAGGAAGACAGAGATGTTTACAAGCGGCATCATTTGAACATGGGAAAGGTAGACCTTCAATTGAGTACAGTAGAAATGTCTTCTAACACAGAAGTGTCACATTTTTTAAAGATACTTTGCTTTCTCTTCCTGTGCATATCACATGTTAAAACTGCTGAATTATTTGAACACTACAAATAAAAAGCTGGGATGCATACAGCACATATTTCATTTGAGAATCAATGATTCAGTATACAGGTTCTTATAAATTGCCTAAGAGAGAAAGTGGTATCAGAGAAGTACATATCGATATTTGATGGTTGGTTCCATCACAAAAAGAGAATTGCTATAAATTTTAGAATAGAATTAAACACAACTTTGCCAGCTAGCTTTCTAAGCTCTGTAGATTTTTGGTTTCCCCTTTCTAAGAGCTATGGGAAAAATAATAATGATGCCCTCATAGGCAAATTATTCTTGCTATCAAAAATATATGTAAATTTATTACAGAGCACTTCATTACTTCATTCACATTTTCAACACACGATGGACAGTTTCTGAACACCTGAAGTTTTGTTTTTCCTCCTTTTCCCATTTCTAATTATTAAAATTCACCTTATGCTTAACTTCTAAGAGTAGCAGGCACAGACATTCTAGTGTTGCAAGGTAGAATAATATTACTATTTCTGAAAACTCAAGAATTCCTAGAAGCTCTGTTTGTGCCCATCATGGGCAATCCTTCCAGAAAACTTTTTGTAACAAGATGTGGGCTGGGCATGGTGGCTCACTCCTGTAATCCCAGAACTTTGGGAGGTCGAGGCGGGTGAATCACCTGAGGTCTGGAGTTCAAGACCAGCCTGGCCAGCATGGTGAAACCCCGTCTCTACTAAAAATACAAAAATTAGCTGGTCGTAGTGGCACACACCTGTAATCCCAGCTACTCGGAGGCTGAAGCAGGAGAATCGCTTGAACCCAGGAGGCAGAGGTTGCAGTGAGCTGAGATCACGCCACTGCACTCCAGCCTGGGTGACAAGAGCAAAACTTCGTCTCAAAAAAAAAAAAAAAAATGTGAACAGAATACATGCCAGACTATAGGTTTATACTTCTGATCAAGGTGCTAGTGAACATTTCTCCAGAAATATCCACAAATATATGAGTTAACCAAATACTTAATCTACTATAATATAGATACCTAAATGTTATATTGTATGAAATTTTCTACCATATACATAAATCAATCAGGGCTAGTAGACTAACCTACCACATAAAATTTTAATTTAGTTTATTCAGTATCATGGTGTTCTACAAAATATGTTCTTATTTTCATTGTAATTCCAACCCCATTTTCACTGTGACAAATAGGAAAAGGAATAAATATTTTTCTCTGGGTTCATGAAATTTAGAAGGGGTTCTATGTGGGATAATTTAAAAGGCATCTTTGAAGATCCCTTTGAAATGGCATAAGGTTACTGTTTTTTTCCTCAAACAAGCATAATAATGACCTATCTTACCTTCATTTCTCATTGTAAATTTTATTTTACCTAATGTGAGTGTATTAGTCCATTCTCACACTGCTGTAAAGATACTGCCTGAGACTGGGTAATTTGTAAGCAAAGGAGGTTTAACTGACTCACAGCACATGGTTAGGGAGGCCTCAGGAAACTTTCAATCATGGCTGAAGGGGAAGCAGGCACCTTCTTCACAAGGCGGCAGGAGAGAGTGTGAGCATGTGAGGGTGGAATTGTCAAACACTTATAAAACCATCAGATCTTGTGAGAACTCACTCACTATCACGAGAACAGCATGGGAGAAACCACCCCCATGTTCCAATCACCTCTTGCCAGGTCCCTCCCTCAACATTTGGGGATTACGGGGATTAGAATTCAAGATGACATTTCAGTTCCAAACTTAGGATTCATTTCCTCCAATTTGGCTGGGCAACTTATGTTTTGTTGTATGCTGCATGCCTTCATTATAGTGTATGACATATGGCTAAAATCAACAAAGCACCCTAAGGCTGAACTACTTCAGGTGAATCACTGTGCGGTTGGAGCCTCCTTATACACAGTAATAGTACATGGGGAGACCTTGCTCACATGAGAAAATCATTAGTGACAATTTACAAACTAAGTCAGAACTTGGCCAAAACTTGAATAAGTAATTTATGTTCCTACAAAAGAAAGTTAAAGATAAACTTTGGAAAAATCATTTTCCATTAAAAATAACATTTTTGGAATATTGAATGTCAACACATTTATAAATGAAAACTTTCCCATATTTTAAGTATTTTTAATTAGCAGGCATAATAAAATATATTTAGTTATCAGTAAATTTACATTCCTCAAAAGATGTTATCATAGTGCAAGAAATCAATGACTGTGATAATTGCGATAAATGAAAAACTTCAAAAACAGTAGCATACATAAATTTGTTTCATTGTATGCATTGAAAAACATGTAGAGTTTTGGACTGCCTTTATTCAATTCACTTGTCTGTTATGTTTTAGACACTGTGGGACTATGAGGTTAGCTATGGGTATGACATGTCTTTCTAACACCCAACTGAACTTGAAGCAGCGAGGCTGTGTTTGACAACACAAGTAGGGAAGAGATTTCTTGAGCCCAAACTCAGGAAGTGTGCTGTAGAGGAGTGAGGAGTGGAGGAGGAGGAATTCAGCTATCTCTGGACATTGAAATAGCAAACTATCTTTAGGACCTTTCAGAGTCCAGTGGGCCACACAAGGGAAACCATATTGGGAAATGGTTTTATCTCCTCTTCAAGAAGATTATAATGACTTCATAGTGTGAAGAGTAGATGATAAAGCCAGCCTGGAGGCAGGGGGTCAGCGGGAGGGGGACAGGGTGTAAACCTGAAATCAGTCACCATTAGGTCTTTTTTCTTAAGGAAGATTACATTTGGGTCAGTATCATTAGGAACCAGAATCAATATTTAGTCATGTGCCCTGGACATTCATGGACTTTGGACTAAGACAGATACTGATACATCCCAACTTTCTCATAGTGTAGTTTTGTGACCTTGGGCATGTTTCTTATCCATGCTGAGCTTCATCTGTCAAATCAGATTAATAATACTTTCATAGGATGGATGGAGAGTCCCAGTGAGATCATGGAGATTGCAGAGCATGGTGCTTGGTGCAGAGTGGAAGTTCAGCTCATGATTCTCCTTTGCCCCATCTCTCCCCCTCATTTAATGATAGGAAGAAAAGGTGCCTTCGAGAGAGTGTGTGAGTTGTTGATTGTTTTAACGAAACAAAACAAGATACATTCATCTTTAACGGTATCTCACACTATTCCAGCAACTCATCTACATGGGGAAAAAGCCATATTAGAATACTTAAATAGTCATATATGTGAACATGCACCAAATCAAGTTCTGGCTATGCATTAGCACCTAACATCAAATGTGCAGAACATCTCTGCTTAGGACTGATACTAGAGAAATTGTACTTGACATCACCTGCAACTTAAACACCTCTAATAATGTGTGAATATCCAAACTAGAGAGATGTTAAATATTTTTTGAGAACGGTGCTTTAAAACTTTCCCATGGTAAACACATCAATGCCATGCAGCGAACTTGAGACACTTTATTGGAAAAGTTATGGACCATAACTTAGATTTGACTGTACATACTATGCATGCTGATTATCTCAATTAAATTGGAATAGTTCAGCACATTTTCAGCAAATGCATAGTTATGTGCTTTTTTTCAGAAAATTTACTTAGAGAGAAATTAGTCTCTTGCTAATACTAATGAAAGAGATTTGAAAGCTGAAACAATATCCAATTTTTTCCTACAATGGAAATTGACTATAATCGCTTATGAGTTAATACAGTCAGGCCTGTTGTGCAGGTCCAGGGGTCTGTCTTTCATTTCTGAAAGTAAATTTATAAATATTTTGGTTTCCTTTGCTGAGGTGAGTGCATTTATAGCTCTTCACCCTTAATATTATAATGAAAATTCAAACACTTCTATAAGTAATACTAAATAGCAAGAAACATCAAAAAGAAAAAACTAATATGGTATTCGCGATACAGGCTCACATCAGCAATTCATCATTAAGGGATTTTACTTTCTGCCCCTTCCTGCTATAAAAACTGTGTATCCAGATAGATGATTAGATTACAACAGATGTGAATTTCTTTATTACTCATCTGTACAAAGAGGCTATATACTTGTCGAGGACATATTCTATGGTAATACGAGGTTGTAGATGGTATTAGAGTTTACCAGCTTAACATTGCACTACTCCCTTTATGACAGAGGGTGAAAAAAGAAAAGAAAACAACGCACATTCTCTCTCTCTCTCTCTAAAGCATCTTTTCTTCAGTTCACATAAACTTGTCCTCATGGCTAGAACTCTTCAACTCATTCCTGATGGGCAGTAAGTCTCCCAAGAACAAACATTTCCTGTGAGTCAGCAATTAAATCTGACACAAGCAATGAAGATGAAAAACTGTCATTAAGTCCCCTGAGGCAGCTCTGGTTCCCATTTATCCAGCAGTGAATTGGAGCATCTCTCTGGAAATGTATATACAGCCATCTTCATCCTCCCACCTAAGATTTCAGTGAGACTCAAACTCAAAGCTCTCACACACCTGCCCAGCTAGTGGGCACTAGCACACTAGTGAGGACTAGCACAGCAAACATTCTAAATTCAAACTTCAAATTTTTTCTTCTGTGAAATGAAGCTCTTCTACCTTCTACTAGTTAAGAAACAAACTAAATAACTAACACTCTTGTAAAGTTTAAATAAAACTAATACCCCATGTATAAAATTAAATATCTTTGGCCAGGTGCAGTGGCTCATGCCTGTAATCCCAGCACTCTGGGGCCGAGGCGGGTGGATCACCTGAAGTCAGGAGTTCAAGATCAGCCTGGCCATGGTGAAACTCCGTCTCTACTAAAAATAGAAAAAGTTAGCTAGACATTGTGGTGCGTGCCTGTAATCCCAGCTACTCGGGAGGCTGAGGCAGGAGAATCGCTTGAACCCGGGAGGCGGAGGTTGCAGTGAGCCAAGATTGCACCATTGCACTCCAGCCTGGGCAACAAGAGTGAAACTCCACCTCAAAAAAAAAAAAATTAATATATTCTAGTATTCAAAAATACTCACATGCACATAATTGCTGAAAAGATATAGCTTGTTTTTGAGTACGAGACAGTTACTCTGGGGTAGATACTCTTCTCTGGGCAATTACTAGCCAACTGACAATGGTCACAAAGCATCTGAAGAAGATGATCCAGGATGAAATAGTAACGTTGGGTTGGAATTCTGGTTCTGCTGTTTGCCATCTTTATGACATTAGACTAGTCTAACGACTATTATCAGTAGTCATTTATATTTGCAATTTATGACAGTGATACTGAAAAAGAATTATTGTTCATTGTTTTGAAACTTAAGACTCAATCTGTAGATACTGAACTAGGAAATATGATATGTTTATATGCCTTATAAACATCTCTATTTACATTTTTATCTCTACTTACATTTCCATGAAGGAGTAGCACTTTACGATATAGAAAAAGGAGAAAAAACATCCAATATCCTCTCGAATGTTACAACTAGCAACTGTTATGCTTTTGGCTCATTGAGGACTACAGAGTTCACTGCATTTGTCGTTTACTTCAGCACCCTATGGAATTGATACAGACAGGAAACAGGGAAATACTTGGTAGAAGAAGGTGGTTCTCCAGCAAAGGCTCCACCCTCAAGCCTGGAAACCTGCAGCTCTAAATGAGAACAGGCCTTCCTGTTTTTGTGCTCAAATGTTGCCTTTCAGCCCTCTGTGCCCCATAATCCCTGTACCCATATAAACCCCAAACCCAAGGCTCCACAAACAGATGAACAGAAGAGCAGAAGAGCAGCAGAGCGGTGTGACAGAGAAGGAAAGTAAAGAAGGAACGTCTGAACTTTGAGAGGAGTTCTGCTGGGGACGGTTGGAGAAGAGATTGGCCATGGGATGGCCAAACTCCAGGGGAAGATCATATTCCCACTCCATCCCCTTTCCAATTCCCCATCCATCCCAATGGTGGCTGAAAGCCATCTCCATTGGCAATAATATTCCCCACATTTACCATCCTTCAGTATGTCTATGTGACCTGATTCTTCCTGGACGCTGGACAAGAACCCAAGCAGCAAGAGGGCACTGAGCTGATTAACACTTAAACCGCCTGTGAACAGAAGAGCAGAAAGAGCACTGAAACATGCCCACTGGGGCTTCAGGTGTCATAGGCACCCACCTGTAGGTGCTACCATGGGGCGGGAGCCCAAAAGCACTTGCCCTGGCTCCTGCACCTATCTGTCTGCATGCTCCTGTAAGGGGTTTGAGTGCATGGCAGCCAAACAGACAAGCCACAACCCTGTCTCACGTCCTGCAGTGAGGGGTGGGAATGAGGGAACTCTCCCATTTCAGAATGCATCAGTCTGAAGAAACTTTAAGGAAGAGGTTTGTGCGTGTATGTGTATGTATGTACGTATGTGCATTTGAAACTGATCAATCAGTTGGCTCTTAAACTTCCTTGTCAATCTGTCTCTTGAAGATCCACTGATTTTGAGTGATGTGATTTATTCCCATCTCTGTCTTACGACCATTATGTTTTTCACAAACCGTTAATCCATCAAATCTCTTGAGATTAAATTAGTATCACATATACTGCGGTCAGCAAGAGTCACCTAAAATTAGCGAGAACATTAACTTTTAGGTGAAACAAGCAAACAAAATACATATAAATTAGACTCATGTTACCAGAACTAGTTAAATTGATTTATACTCTACAATAGTGATGCATTTGTTTATGTGTTATACTATATGTTTATTTATCTGACATAGAGCCTTGGCTGCTGATTTTAGAATACTGTGCTTAGGATAGAATTAAGATACATACAGGAGAAGGACACTATGTATTTGTAAAGCTTTACTGAGTGTCTATCTATGTAGATATGTTGCTAAATAACCCAAGTTCAGGACAGTATAATATCTCTTGTAAACATTAAATAAAATATCTATGAAAGACTGTTTGCTGGAAGGTAACTAGCATATTGGCATCACAGTGTCAGACCATTCTCCAGCAACAGTGACTTCAGTAGGCTTTGCTGTGAGTCTTCAAAGTCAGGGTGGGGCTGTGCACTATTAAGTCCTAGAAGAGCCTCCTGGAATAGGGGTGTCTCTTGAGGCCATCTACTACATGGACCACAAGGAATGAATGTTAATGTGGTTTCTATAAAGGAAAAGAGTTATTCTCTCCCTTTTATTCTCTTCTAAACGTGTGAAAAGAGCAATTGTATCCCTGAAGGAATTCCAAGTGCCCTAAAAAAGAAAGTTAAAAAAAAAAAAAGCCCACGTTTCTGGACTTCTACATATCTTAATATTTAAAAACACCACAGTATATATGAATATGAACAAAATAATTTTAAACCCTTTCCATCAAAACAAAACCTCAAAAAACCAATATTGACACATAATGCTTAAAACAGTACCATGGCTCTGTAGTGAGTCCCATGTTATACTACTAAAAATTACACTTAGTTTAGGCTCTCTTCCTATCAAAAGATGCCTTGTACTAATTTATTAGTCTCTTATTTGTGGTTTGAAACTAAAGTGGAGTTTACAATTTCATTTCTTTGTGAGTAGATCAGCAACTGCAGGTCATTTTAATAGTGTGAGTTGCACCAATCATACAATCCTTAAGTGATAAATCTGAAAAACAAAGGGGATTAAAATAAAAGGAGTCCCTTAAAAGCCCAGCCTGGAGGCAAATGAAGTAGACATTTACCCAACTGAAATTCAGTAGATTTTTTAAAGCACATTTTTCAGTGGTGTAGGGAAACTGACATTGTCTTTGTTAGTGTTTTATAGAAGCATTTATTTTTAGTTATACAGCTGAAACTCTCCAGCCCAATGAACTGTGGCTGTCTGTGGTATATTCAGCAGAAGGGGGAAAAAAAAGAAAGATGCTTTGCCATTAGTTCTAAAAATATCAGTGACATGTCAGGGTCATCATCTCTATGTTAAGAACTATGGAGAGTTAGAGAGAGATGAACTTATGTCTTTCACACTCAGCATCTTCAGTGCAAATACAATTTTAAAAGAACCCTTCACAGTTTTTAAGCTGAATACACGTCTCAATTCAAAATATTCAACCCAGTATACCTAAAACAAATGGTATAGCTGGAAAAATAATGGGAGATGGCTTATACTGGAATTCTGTGTGGGGTATAAAAATGGTTTTAAGCCAATAGTATTTTATTAATATCTATAATGTAATACATAATGCTATATATTTAAGATATTATAAACATAATGCATTACAAACATTGGATGATACCTTTTAGACATTGGATGGGCTGCTGCATTGAGAGAAATTTCAGGCTATATCTGGCTCTAACTAAATTTTCAACTTGGAACCAATTATTTAACCTGTCTGGACCTCAGTATTCTAAACTTGGATGTGAGAGGGTTTATCTCTATTGTTCTTTCAAAATTGAGAATTCGACACTTTAGAAATGGAAGAGGAACTATATGTTCCTTCCACTCAATGTGTCCTATTTTTCAGAAAAGACACAAAAGTTTATTTGATGTTTGTGTATATATGTGTTTGTGTGTGTGTGTGTGTGTGTGTGTGTGTGTGTATCTTTATGTACAAGGAAATGCAGAATGGTCTGAGGGCCTATCTAGTTTATAAGAGATTTGCAATATATAAATAAAAAGTAAGCAAATATTTAGGAAATTTACGTATGGGTCACATTGGTTATGTTTTCAGTGTGTGTATTATAGTTTACATGGCCGATTACAAAAGAAAATTTGCCACTGCACACCCATGAGGATGGCTACTTAAAAATTTTTTTAAATAAAGAAAACAACAGGTGTTGGTGAGTATGTGGAGATACTGGCATACTTAAGCACTGTTGATGGGTATGGAAATTGGTATGACCAGTATGGAAAATAGTATGATGATTCCTTAAAAAATTAAACATATTATTATCCTCGATTCACTGATGACATATGGTCTGGCAATCCCATTTGGGGGTATATACTCCAAAGGATTGGATGTAGAGTATCAGAGAGAGATTTGTACAACCATGTTCATAGCAGCATTATTCACAGTAGCCAAAAGGTAGAAAGAAGCAACCCAGGTGTTCAGTAATAGATGAATCGAGAAACAAAATGCGGTTTATACCTACAGTGGGATGTTCTTCAGCCTTCAAAAGGAAGGAGATTCTGACATCTGCTACAACTTGGATGAACCTTGAGAACATTATGCTGAGTGAAATAAACCAGACCCAAAACGACAGATATTGTAGGCTTCCCTTTACATGAGGTACCTGAAGAGTTAAATTCATAGAAACAAAAAGCAGGCAATGGTTTCCAGACGGTATGGGAAGGGGGAAATGAGGCAGTTATTGTTTGTGGATGCAGGGTTTGTTTTTCAAGATGGAAAGAATCCTGGGGATGCATGGTGGTGACAGTGGCACAACAATGTGACTGTACTTAAAGTTACTGAACTGAACACCTAAAAATAGTTAAGATGGTAGATTTTATGTTATGTGTTTTACCATAATAAAAAAAAGAAAGTTGGACTTGAACTTGAATGCACTGGTTATTTTTAATGCAAACAGCATTTCATAGCAGATAAGAGGACAGATTCTGGAACTAGATTGCCTGCTTTTGGATCCTGGCTCCAGCTTTCACCCACAGTGTGCTACTTTGGATCAGTTATTTAAACTGTCTGTGACTTCTTTTTCTCATCAGTGAATTGAGGATAATAATAGTATTTTCTTCATAGAGTTGTTGTAAGGATAAAATGTGTTTATATAATAAAGCAGTTAGAAAACTGGCAAATAATAAGCATGCTGTTAGTGTTGTATTTTGTTATTATTAGTGTTTTTACTACTAATAAAATTCTGTTGAGATGTAGTTTTGTATGCATGACGTCAGCTTTACCTTCTTAGATATGGCCATAAAAATGTTTCTTTTTTTTTTTTTTTTGAGATCGAGCCTCTCTCTGTCTCCCAGGCTAGAGTACAGTTGCGCGATCTCAGTTCACTGCAACCTGTGCCTCCCCGGTTCAAGGGATTCTCTTGCCTCAGACTCCTGAGCAGCTGGGATTACAGGCACGTGCAACCACACCCAGCTAACTTTTGTATTTTTAGTAGAGACAGGGTTTCACCATGTTGCTCAAGCTGGTCTCGAACTCCTGACCTCAGGTGATTCGCCTGTTGCAGCCTCCCAAAGTGCTGAGATTACAGGCGTGAGCCACCGTGCCTGGCCCTGAAAATGCTGACTGACCTCAAAGGAATGATAAAAATTGCCAGTTGAATGTTCTTATTTATTGTGTATAACAATGTTCATTTTTAAATAATTTAAAAGTTTGGGAATGTAAAGAACTGTTCCAAAAGAGCAACACTGACTTCTCTGACCTGAAAAACTAGCTATATCACCAAGTCTAACACAATCAGTAAAATGTTGTATAAAAAAAAAATAAGTTCCCTTAGCTGCCTTTCTTTTTCCCAAATGATGACATTTGAAGATGCTTGTAGTTATTGGCATATGCATGTTTAGTAAATATTTTGCTTAAAAGATTCTTGGAAAGTAAAAACTCTCGCAATGACTTAGGAATGGGATGTTACACTCACTCAGATAAAAGTCTTTGAGGCAAATGTTTATTTACTTACCAGAAAAAGAAGAACAGAAATGTTGTCATTGTTTTGGTATGCATGGCATAAAATATATTGTTTTCAAAGTTGCTGGAGAGTGGGTTCTTTGAAGAAGTACTTTGTCATTTTGCATAGGTTTGGGGAGACAGAGAAAAGCCTTTAAAAGCAGAAGGCTGGCTGGGTGCGGTAGCTCACGCCTGTAATCCCAGCACTTTGGGAGACCAAGGCAGGCAGATCACTTGAGGTTGGGAGTTTGGGACCAGCCTGACGAACATGGAGAAACCCTATCTCTACTAAAAATACAAAATTAGCGGGGCATGGTGGTGCATGCCTGTAATCCCAGCTACTCGGGAGGCAGGAGCTACTCAAAGCAGGAGAATTGCTTGAACCCAGGAGGTGGAAGGTGGAGGTTGCTGTGAGCTGAGATTGCGCTATTGCACACCAGCCTGGACAACAAGAGTGAAACTCTGTCTCAAAAAAAAAAAAAAAAAAAAGGCCAGTGAACTTAAATTATCTAACTCTTATAAGCTTTTGCAATATGATTCCATACGTTTTAGAGTGATTGGTATGCTACTAACTGAATCACCTGCTAATGTAACTGAGGCTTTCTACTTTTTTATGATTTTAGAGAGAACTGATAGAGATATCAAAGGAGAGAGGAGAGAGTGTTCCAAGATGGCTCTGAGGCTAAGGAGGAAAGAAGCCATCAAAATAATTTTTACATTTTTGCCTAAGGTAAGAAAGGCCGGTGAGAAGAAGCCATCTGCTTCAAACCACAACTGGAAACAGCAGAGTGGAGAAATTCTCATGCTTGTATTTAGCTGTGGTAACATCATTCTCCCAGAGAGCAGTCTAAATCAACCACAGTGCTTTTCAGAGCTGCAGCATGACTTATGAATGTGGATATTCACATATTGGAGAACACATACCTTTAATATTATCTGCCTGAACCTGATGAACAGATGGCATAAACCAAAATCAGCTTACCACAAATAAATACACAAAATGAAAATTAGATGGATGAAAACTAAAATTTGATGCTTTTTATATTAAGTCAAAATTAGAAATAGATAAGCTCATTTATGTAGCTAATAAATTGAAAGCAAAGCATCCATCTTGTGTAAAAAGAAATACTCTGAAATGGAAATTAATATCCTAGTGGATAAATTCTTTGAAGCACAGTTACCTCTAGCTAGTCTACATTTTGTCTGAAAATGACGTTTTGACTAAAATACACAGTAAAACCTCTAGAATAAAGGCATAGTACATTTAAAAAAATAGAAGCGTGTGTGTGTGTGTGTGTGTGTGTGTGTGTGTGTATTCATAGCAACAAGAAATGGACTTAGTAAAGATGATTACTTTTGCTTGGAAAAGAATTAGACGTTGGATTAAGTTCAATTTGATTCATCAGTGCTTATTAGATACCAACTACATGTAAATTCCTGCTATAGAATAAAACATAAAGACCATTAACTACTTATGGAATAAGAGTAAGTAATGTAAAATATTAAGTTCTCCTCTTTCTCCCCAGAATGCTCAAAGTGGTTTGGGGTTCCTATTGACTGGAGTGTAAATAAGCAACCGGACATGGTGCGTCATCTCTTCCAAGGACATGTCCTGTTCCATACTGCCAATTTTGAGATTTTTTAGAGTCTTTAACCAAAGAGTGAACACCTCTATCCCTTTCTACCAAGACTTCACGTAGAATCTATTAGAGATGTTGTCTCTAAAATTTAGGGCATGATAGTCCCTGTTAAGGATAGCCAATGTGAAAAAAATGATTAAGACCACTCAAAATTCATTCAAAATTCATGATTTCGTTGCTCTTTCTAACCTCATAAGGACAATAAATTGGTGCCCTCTCATCATCTTGCTACCAGAGACACTCTAGATTATTATATGGACAATCTATGAAATTGATTTGTAATAAATGTCTGTTGGAGGTCAAGGTGCAGCTAAAAGCAGCTGGGTGTCTTTTGAAAAAAGGTCGTGGCTGTTGCATACAAACAAGCTTGAAAACTATAATCACCCTTGAACGGTCTCTTGGGTCAATGACAACTTAAAAGCTATATAAACCCAAGGAGAATTGGGGAGGCAAAGAATAGCCTTTAAAAGCAAGAGCCAAATGAACTTGAATGATCAAAGATAACTGGGACAGCAGATTCAGTTAACTTATTTACCAACTAAAATTAATGTACTGACAAATTAAAAGCAACAGTGAATTACGTGCATTCCGTATCTGGCAGAGACATCACTTGGAAAAAAAAAAAAAGAAGATGGATAATGAAATGTTTTATTTTAATGTTCCCAGGAGATACATTAAAAAAAAAAAAAAAACTACACATACATCAACAACAAGGGGATAACTCAGGCCAATGACTCCTAGAAATGAAGCATTTCATCATATAATCTTTTTCAGGAAATTTGATATTTTATTTGGATTGACATGAGATACCTGTTTCAAAGAAGAACTGCATTTTCATTTCAAAGCTCTGAACAGAGACCCAAATGATGAACTGTGTATTTGTTGTTTGACTACTTAGAAATGTTATTGTTCTAGTGATCACTCGGTGAACAAGAAACTGTATATATGAAGGAATTTCTCCTGCTTCTCAAAATAAAGAATTAAACATTAATGAGCCTATGCAACACTTGGAAGAATGGCATGAAGACAGGAAGAACAGATAAATTTGAATGTTGGTAACATCAGAAGGGA
Organism: Colobus angolensis palliatus; assembly: GCF_000951035.1. Classification (NCBI taxonomy): domain Eukaryota; kingdom Metazoa; phylum Chordata; class Mammalia; order Primates; family Cercopithecidae; genus Colobus; species Colobus angolensis. Next base: position 11,332,932 of record NW_012115932.1, on the reverse strand, counting down.
ATCTATGGATTAATTCTTGATCATATATTGTTTTGCTTCACAACACTGTGGGCCAAAAGAACAAATTCTCTTTTTGGGGGAGGATATGTGTTCTTTCACTACTGTCTCCCTTATTTCTGGTAACAGCATTTCACTTCCCCTTGAAGAAGCATCCCTTCCCCTGGTTTAGCCAACATCATTTGTGAGAGGATAACTCCATCACAGGCTTTCATCATGGACATGTAACTCAGGCTTGGATCGTTGTAGTCACAGTGATTCAGAGGTGAACAGTGCCTAAAACCAAGCCCACAAGAGTCCCTGGATTTTTGTGGGAAATATGGTAGAATACAGATCTGAGGCAACCGTTAGCCAAAGATCCTGTGAAAGGCCAACCTGGGAGAAAAGGTAATATAGAGGAAAATAGAACCAACAGTTGAGTGGTGGGGGAGAGATGGGGCAGGGCGAGTAGAGGGAGAAAGACAGAAATACAGACACACACACATACACATGCACGTGCGCACATACACACAAAGAAATACAGACACACACATATATATGTGTGGGTGCTCATGCACATACACAGAGATGAGAAATACAGACACACACACACACACACACACACACAGAGAGAGAGAGATTTCTAGTGCCACTATTTTTTGAACTCTGTTTTAAGCCATGCCTGAAGCCATCCATATTGACCCCTTGATCTTCTTAATTACATAAGCCAACAAATTCCTTTTCATGCCTATGCTCATTTGAGCTGCTGCTCTTCTCATTTTAAATGGTAAACATCCTGACTAGTACAGCAATACAGATTTGAGAATGAGCAGTATTATATGCTCATTGGAAAGGAAAGAAAATGTTCCCACCCCCACCAGCTCTCCAAGAACAAATTCTGTTCTTATATTACTGAGGAGTGACTCAAGGGCATTGTGCTGCCCCTCTGCCATTCCTTTAATATACCTTTCTTGGTGATCTCTTGTGACCCCACAATATGATTATGGACACTGATGATTTACAAGAAGTGAAAATTCAATTGGAATGATTCAAAGTGACTTTGATAAACTACAATCTGGGGGACATGTGTATTCTTGAAATACACATTTTCATTGATTACCTGTGTCCCTAAGTAGTGAAGAGATGGAAAATAATAAAGCTTAAAAACCATTACAGACAGGAATGCAGGAAGACTTTAAAACATGCTAGTAATTTGTTAGAGTGTGATGCACCTAGCAAATATTCCAAAATGAATCTGAATTCCTGCATACCAAAATAACCACAGAAGGAAATCGAATGTTGAGATGAGTGGATGTCTTAACTGAGTTTGATGTTTACGCATTGGCTCAATTTACAGCTCATGGGCCTAGTCCCTAAATTATCCATTCTTTTGATCTTGAATTAGGACAATTTGAACTCTAGGTCCTGTTCTCTCCCTGGACTATGAACTAAATGAGGATAAAAGAGGTAAAAGAAACTTTGGAAAGTCTCTAATTTAATGACTTTTCCTAAAAATGAAGAAAATGAGTTAAGAAAAGGTGCAATATGATTTGTCCACAGTCACACAACCAGTTGATGATACAGTCATTTAGAAGTTTCCTCTCTTTTATTTTGATAATGAGATTCACAGATGTTCACAATGTGATGTCTTCCTATCCAGGGAAAGGGACAGATAAGTCTTTTTTACTCAAACAATAGTGACTGGGCGTGCTTAACCATTTCTTTCTTCAATTAGAGGAGATGACAGATTGGTGGAAGATGCGCCTTCTGAGACAAAAATTGCGCCATTTCAACAAAACAAATGCCTCAGAAAGAGGATTTTTGAGTCTCTACATGAACTGGAAGGCTTTTAAAACTCTATTTTTTAAAAAAATCATTTAACCTGTTCTTCCTATCTTCTATTTTACTCAGTTATGTAAGGAACTGAAGCTTCCAAAGGCAGTTAGAATATATTGTCAGGTTCTCTCTCTCTGGGCTGTTTTCTATTTCTCACCCCACTTTTCTTGTACCCTCTCTCTTTATTCATGGAAATCTGACATGCTGTCAAAAACTTCACCTTCTCATTCAACTACTCACTCTGCTCCAGAAGTTCATTTACATGTCTACAGCTGCCATACTGGTGTGTGTTAATAAGAATCTGAGCTCGTTATCAGTGAATCTGATTGAATACTATAAGAGAGGTGTTAAACTAGATACATCCGTACATTTGTGTTCTCAGTAACCCAGGAAGGCCATTTTGAGAAAGACATACACTCAGTTCTCTTTTCCAGTTCTCAGAACACTACACTTTCCTCACACAACAATTGTCACTGATGCAATGGAAAACTATGGCATCCTTGGGTTCTAGGTTTCTCTTAGCCACAAACTGGCTGTCGCCCTGGGAAACCCGCATCTTTCCTCTGAACTTCTGTTCCCAACCATAAGAGAATAGGTAAAGTTGGGCATTTATTTACTCATGAGTCTGACAACTATATCCCTGACTTGTGTAATGCACTAGTGAGAGAAGACAAGAGGGCCATAACAGACCCTCCTCCCATGGAACCTTCCAGTCTAGGACCACACTGATCTCTAACATTCAATAAACATACATTTGTAAAGAGTCAGCTCTTCAGGAAATGTTGAAATAAGTTGTCCGTCACCCCACTCAGAAGCCAGAAGCAAGTACATAGCTGACTTGAACCAATATTTCCAATTCTATTAGATCATTTCTTAAGTCTAAACTTTATTTTTTAATAAGTCACTATTATTTATCTTCAAAGAACTATGTAAGCAACGTTTTATACTCTGATACAGTTCTTTTTAAGTTACAGAAAACTCCATCACCTTTCTCCCCCAATTTTGAGGAAACTTTCACTAACCACAACCTTTTTAAAAAATCAGTTGCTATTGGGCACCTGCTCCTGAAAGCACCCTTGAGATAGAGAATGTCACCCCAGAGGTCTCAGACAAGTGTGAAAACTAAAGGGCAATAGTATGACAAGATTAGGATTGTGGCCTGGGCTCTTCTTTTCTGTTTCTCTTATTTCAACACAGAATCCCTAACTTCAGAAACTGGTCCTTCACCCAGATAAAATAATCTGAATAAAATTAAGTAGAAGAACATCCTGAAAGCAGAGGCCCAGGTACCTGAAGCATGAAGACAAAGACCCTTTGCATCGTTTTCAAGCATTCCTTCCCGGCACCACACTGTCTAGTCATATAAAGCTGTAATTGAAACCATGTGGTGTGTGCAGAGGGCTCATTACAGGCTCCTTCTGAGTAATCTCATGGCGGAGTCCTGTGGGGAGGCTCTGACAATCTTGGGGTCAAGATATCGTCACTTAAATATGAGAAACGACACACCAACTTGCCTCCTCAGAGAAAACAGAACTAGCTTGAATTTAGCGTGTGCAGATAAATACTTCTGTTACCAAGTACATCTTCATTATTTTATGGACATCCTGTACAGAAGTGGAAACACATTTTACGAAGCAGTTTAGTGATTCATTTTGTAATATAAAGGTAGCAGTTATAACAATTTTTGAAATAATGATTTTTATGATAAAAAATAAGAGACTGTATAGTCTTGCAAAATATTACATTAACAACGGATATCAACACATTAAAGAGTCAGAACAGTGAAATATGATGTGATATTAATAGTAATATCCCACAGAGAAACATCCTTAGCTTTTGACTAATAAGTCATACCACCCAGTAAGGTATCTAATTTAGCAGAAAGTGAAAGTCGTGAAAACTAAACTGAGCTGATGCTGACTGAGAATGAGGGGAAAGTTGAGAACATACATGCTGATTTAAACCTGAGCCTTCCTTGTGAGCTGAGATCATTTGGGGCCCTGGAAGTATTATACTTGCTTGTTTTTTTTTTTTTAATCCTCCCTCAATTCATTATTTTTAAAGAATAACTAACTTAGAACAATCCATGGACCTCAAATATAAGTACACATATATAAAAAAGTCAAAGAATAAGCTTATAGAGTTTTACTTTCTATAAACACCCATCACAAATTCAAGAAATATTTATTGAGCATTAAATAAGAGATACAGTTCTTGGTGGAAGTGAAATAACGAGAAATTAGACAAAGTCCTTGCTCTTATGGGGCTTATATTCTAGAAGGAGAGAGGTCATTAAAAGGCAAACATATATGTTCTGGAAATAATAAACAATAAGAGAAATATGATTGCATGTGTTAAGGGATACACTGACCTTGTGGAAGAGACTGAACTTTCTATTCAAGAGCTATCAAAACATGTCTTATGAAAATCCAGGGAAGAATGTTCCAGTCATAGGGGAAAGCAGGTACCAAACCCTTGAACTAAAAAATAAGCATGTATTTTTTGAGGAAAATGAAAATAGTTTTTAAATAGTGAGAAAAAGAAGAGATATGAATAGTAGACAGGGGAAAGAACTTGAAGATATTCGAAAGCTATATAAACTACTTTTCCCATCATCCATCCATCCATCTCTCCACGCACTCACCAACTGTATGCCTTATATTCAACAAAGGGAAAGATTCATTTCTTTCTTTTTTTGTTTTCTTTGAGTCAGAGTTTCACCCTCATTGCCCAGGCTGGAGTGCAATGGCGGGATATCAGCTCACTGCAACCTCCACCTCCCAGGTTCAAGCAATTCTCCTGCCTCAGCCTCCTGAGTAGCTGGGATTACAAGCACGCGCCACTATGACCGGCTAATTTTTGTATTTTCAGTAGAGCAGGGTTTCACTCTCTTGGCCAGACTGGTCTTGAACTCCTGACCTTAGGTGATCCACCCGCCTCGGCCTCCCAAAGTGCTGGGATTACAGGCATGAGCCACTGCACTCGGTCTCATTTCTTTTCTTTTCATTATAAAATTCTGGTTTCACTTAGTATACATCTGAAATTAGAAAGCGTCAAATTATAAAATACTACAATTATTTTAAAAACTATCTATCTATCTATCTGCATATCTTTAAGTTATGCACACTCTGCCACAAACATAACCCAGGTCAGCCATTGTTACAATCCAGAAGGTAACCTTCACTCTTGTTGAGGCATTATGTCTGCAGGGGGCCTGGAGCCACCACAAATGGGAGCCTGGAAACATCCCACCCACCTTCACCTCCTGCTCACCATGAATCCTCATTATCATGTTGTCAGCACTGGAGTGTGTTAACCTCTTCAGTGTCCAGGCTGTCAGGTAAGATCTGCTTATTAATTTGCCAATGCTTCATTTCATTGTTGTCTGAAATATCAAACAATATTTTTCTCATTCCAAGGACTAGTGCTAAGTACCACAGGAAAAGCAGCAACGAAACATCACACCTGCCTACATCCTTTAGCTTTTACATCTAAATTGGCCACATTACAATTTTAGTTGGAAAATTAATTTAAAAATTTCTATTTTTGCATACCAATTTTTTTTTTTTTTTTACAGTCAACATTTAGAAACAAATAAATGCCTTATCACAGAGATAAGAAGGCACAACTAAAATTCCTTTATAGGTTAAAAACAGTAAGAACACATATGAAAGTGAAGTATCTTTACAAGTGTGGGCTCTTGTTTTTCCTTTATATTTTTGCATTGTCCCGCTTCTTAGAATAGGTTAAGAACCACAAGAACTTGGCTTAGTAAATCTTTTTCTAATCATCCTTCAGCCGCCATGGCAATTCATATACAAGTTTACCAGCATGCATTATAAAGTGATATTACTGAAATTAAGGAATTCGAGTTCCTATTTATTTGAGCATGTAAACTTTGTTAGTACGTTCCTGCAAAACCAGTTTCTCTGGTAATAAATGCATTTAATTTTCATTCTAACATAGTATGTATTGCTCCCTAGTGCTATGTGTTGGCTGACAGCATCAGCTTTTGCACATCCCTAATCAAATTTTATCTAACAAAAAGCTGAACTAAGCATATTTGTTTTCCTATTTATAGCAGCAAGTGCTTACATAACATATGAGATAGCAAGATCCATTTTTTTGAAAAACCGATCCAAATCTTAAAATGCATCCATTATGTTTAGTTTAAATAAAAGCTATGTTCTCCCATTAAACAAGAATATTAAAAACAATTGGAGACAGACAGACGTTTATTGCTTATTTTCCAACCAGTATAATCACTGTGTTCAGCCACAATAAAATAGAACAGCAGGCAGAAATTCATTGCTCATAGGGAAAATTTTCTTCCACCACCCTCACCATTTGCACAATTGCCCTGGCACTAACTCCCCTTTCACATGCACGGTGTCTTTGGTCGTCTGCACGGTGTCTGGTACAGTAATGAACTATTACAATGCAGCCAGTAGCGGTGGGGGGACATGCCATTGTGCTGCATATAAGCAGCGATTTTGCCATATCAATAATTCTGACTGCCACTGGGAACCACTGTAGCTGAAACAGATGTTTCATGTTGATAAGTAGGGACTGGGAAAGGAATTTTTATCCCACTGTTCATTTTTCTCTATTTCCACTACCCATACCTGGCAGCAGCTCCTCCAGTACAGCTGTCTCTTGCAAGCCAATCTGTTCAATCCAGGCTCCTAGGTCTCATTTCATAAATCAAACTCAGCCCTGGTCAAGCCCACAATCTCAGAGTACCCTTGCCACTTTCCTCGGTGGAAACGCCTCTGTCACAATGAGAGACGCTGGGCCAATTGTACTTAAATTAGTGCATTGTCACAATTCATTAAGAAAGACAGCATGGGCAGGGGATCTTTTCTGGTATTCTACATTAACTGTTTAGTAGCGAGAGAGGCACATATGTGGCATTTTTCACAAGGCATTCACCTTCAAATGAAGCATTTGGGAGAAAGCCCAGAATTTCCAGGGCGAACAGTTCCATGTGATGTGAATGGGGTCAGATGCTATGCTTCAGGTTTGCAGAGCACTCCTTGGCCCCTTTTACTGGAAATAAAAAGTTACTGGTTGAGCCTCACATAAGAGATCCTCACCCAAGTCAAAGTTGTAACAACTCAGTAGTTCTGCAAGGATCAAGTAAAATTGCTACATTCTCTACGGAAAAGAAAAACCAAACAAGCAAAGAGAAACAAACAAGCAAAACCCAGGTCCAAACTATTTTAATATATATTAATGTAGAATAATTTAAATGTACTTTTAACCTATTTAAATAACCAAGCACACATCATACAGTAATAATTTAAAACAGCTACTATTTATTAAGTGCCAGGGCTAGGGCCAGGGTTTGTGCCAGATTCTCAGCACATGTTGCTTTATTTAATTCAAACAATAATCTTTAGAATGGGATTTGTTATCCGTATTTCATCGGATAGAAAATTCAGGCTGAGGGAGGCTCTGAGGCTAACCTAAAGGCATACAGAAGCTTCAGACCCGGGTATAGTACGATTTAAAGTCCACACGCTCGGTCATTTGTTACACAGTCTGAACATTCCAAATCTGAAAACCCAACATGAAATGCTTCAAATTCCAAAACATTTTAAGCACCCACATGATGCTCAAAGGAACCCTCATTGGAGCATTTTGAGTTTCAGATTTTTGGATTTGGGATGTTCAACTGGTATTATACAAATATTCTAAAATCTAAAAATAATAAAAAAAATCTGAAAAACTTCTGGCTCCAAGCATTTCAAATAAAGGATATTCAACCCGTATCTAATGCCTAGTATCTGTATGTATGTCTGTGTGTGTGTGTGTGTGTGTGCACGTTTCAAAAAATGAGATGAGGTGAGTAAAAAATTAAGACAGTAGCTAGGTCACAAAAGTTAGACATCAAATGGGTACAAATCCCTCCCCCACAAAAGTTGATAGGTTTACTCCATAACTTTTACAACTTCATTGCATGTTTGAAGGTAGTCATAACAAAATGTGCTGGAGATAAAATGTTATGGTTAACAGTTCAGGCAAACTAAGAATAAAACAAAGTGAAGGTGGTTTTCTGGACTTCTTATACACAGCAACAGATCAGTTCCAAGTCACATATTAGAATGGTATAAGAAATTAACACAGTATAACTGGCCCAAGAAATGTGTGGATACAGCTTTAAATGATAAACTTTCCAAACTAGATGAAGAAGTGATTTAATCAATGCCAAACAGAGAAAACGGGGTGCTGGGCCACTATTTGTATGTGTAGATCTTTTCCAGGCTTTAGAGGTAGAGGACGAGGAGGGAATGCTTAAATGCACTGATCACAAGTTTTTTCAGCCTGGTCTGGATGGATCTCATCAATAGGTGAGAGATGAGAGACACAGTCTTTCAGTGTCCACTCGTTTTTCAGAGTCCAGGAGGAGAAAAACCTACGACAAAACACTACATTCAAACTGTGTCTAAATATTTTATCCCATTTCAAAGCACTTTTATTTAAATATCAGTCTTTATTTCGTATATTTGTCAACAAGTGATTACCGGGAAACAAGAAGATCATTTTTGAAGTGGAGTAGCTTCCCTCCCATTGCCCGACTTATCACTAGAGCAGCAGCTGAAAATGTCCACCAAACCCTAGGGGAGATTAAACATTTCATCACAGCACTATTATCCACAATGACACCATTTAGCTATGGCAATTAGCACGTACATAAGCACCAAGAAGAAACCAGGCCAGATTGAACAGACTGCGGTCAAGAGTCCTACAATGAAATGGCTTCTCTCCCTTTCTCTTTCTGCTCCATTTGTGGTGTCCAGACCAGGAATGGTTCGGGCAGCTACACCATGGAGTAAGGGATGTCCCAGCCAAAGTTTTCCACCTCCCAGACAAGCAATGGCTTAGGGGCTGGAAAACCACAGGCTGTGGACTCTGAAGACCTGGTTCAATCCTGCCTTTCTTACACTCTGCCTGTGGGATTCTAGGGTTGTGACTCAACCTTTTAGCTTTCTCATGGGTTATATGCTAATGGTGAGACTGATATTGTAGGGTTTTTGAGAGGATAAAATATATGTACAAGTTCCATTTAAAACAACTTTTAGTTATTTGCTGCTGATTTGTCATAGTCTATAACTTTGCGTTGGATAAAATTGCTGTGCAGCTTTGAAATTACTCGCTTATATTATGTTTCCCTTCCTGGGCTGCATGCACATCAAGGGCAGGACAACAGCTACACTCATCTCCAATCTACCTGCCCAAAAGTAAGACGAAAACTGACTCTTTCTCTCTCTCTCTATATATATATAGTATATATATAATGTATATATATACAATGTGTGTGTGTATATATATATAAAATCATACAGTGTATAATAAGCCTGACATATAATAAGTATCTTCAGAAGGAACAAACATGATTGGCTTACGCTCATCTCTGATGATGAATTCTCTAGACAATGCATTTGCTAATATTGGTATTATTTATTTACACATTACATTGGGAAATGTGGGGATATCAAAAGATGCTTTTGTATACTACTACTATCAATACTACTACTACGAACAAGCAGGTAATATTGATGAGCTATATGCTATATACCAGGCTTTTCTAAGTGCTTAATATATAATAACTCTTAATGCTACAAAATAGGTAACATTATTGTTCTTATTCTTCCAAATGGGAAAACAGGCTCACAGACGTAGAACCTGTGATCACTTTGATGTGTAAATGACGAGAAAAATGTGTACAATAAAGTGTCTGTACTGAGTTTGATCATATTTGTTTGGTGGCCATTTTCTAATCATATATTCAGTATAATAATCTGTTTTACTACTTGCCCCAATGCTCATATATTGCAAAAGTTTACTGAGCTTTTACCCAGTGCCAGGTATGGAGGCTACAGATTAGAAAAGACACAGATTCCCATCATATTTCCTGGTGAGCATAAACTCTTGCGAGCATAAAATTACTACAGACAATATGATAAAAACTAGTGAGAATTGGAGAATTGCAATAATTTTTCGAAGAGGAATCTGGCTTTATTCATTGTAGGGTCAATAACCTAGTAACCTACTTCTACAGGTTCTTTCTCTCCATGGAGTATAAGTAGGCATGCATCTTTCAACTTGCATTTGTTTCAGGTGTGATTATTTCTGTTCTAATTTTAGATATTTGCCAACAGTAATTTCTGATTTGCCTTCAAGCAATTCATTAGTTTTATATTGACTTTTAGTTGTCCCCAATTGTCTGCATTTTCTTTTTTTTTTTTTTTTTGAGATGGAGTCTCACTTTGTCACCCAGGCTGGAGTGCAGTGGCGCGATCTCAGCTCACTGCAAGTTCGCCTCCCGGGTTCACGCCATTCTCCTGCTTCTTAGTTAACAGCTTGATCATTTGTTACACGTGAAAGTCACTAGTGTAATTTTTGTCATGGCAGAATTAAGCACTCTGTGTGTGTGTGTGTGTGTACGTGTGTATGTGTGTATGAACAAATGTGTATGACTTTGAGACATATTTACTGGATACTGGAAGTGTAGAAACACAAAAGAAAGTTAATATTGTGTTTCTTGAGACTTTGATGGTGGTTCTTCTTTATGACGAAGACATGCTATTAAAATATGAGGCTGGTAGTATTTTCTTGAATTAGTAGAATCTCTGGAGACTATCTTACTTATCTCCCACCATAATAACAGTCACTATGAATTAAGGAAATATAAAATATAATTATTAAACATTTATGTGCCAATGAATATGCTAATATTTTAATGCTATTTTATTTTAAGTAAGCCTTTTTGAACTTAATGAATTAACTTACTGGGATAAAAAGACAGATGTTTTGAGTAATCGTAAGACATATTTCTTACCATTAAATTAAACACTACAAAATCCATAAACCATAATTTAACTGTCTTTTTTAATTTTAAAAGCTAAAGAGTTACTGTGTAAAATAAGCCCCCTTTTTTCAAGTTAAAGGGGATATTATTTTAATAATAAATTAGAAAACGTAGAAAACAAAATACATGGTTTAAATGAATGTTTACTGTCAGCCAAGACATATTTCAGAAGTACTTATACTATGATCCTCACCTCTTTTAGGACAAACAAAAACATTTTATAAACTTAGAATTTCATTATAAGCTTTCAACAATTATAATCCATCTGCTAAGAGAATTACTAAAGGTTCTTTAAATGTTTCAAAGTAATAAAAGCACAGAATTCACATATCTATTAACAATCAAACTTTCAAATGAAATCTACTGCAGGTTCCACCAGGGATCAGTAACCCTTTTCTGCAAAGGTCCAGAGAGTAAAAATGTTAAGTTCTGTATCAGATGGTCTCTGTTAGAACTTTTCAACTCTGTCTTTGTGGGACAAGAAAGCATACATAAAACATAAACGAATGGGGTTTTCTTAATTTGTTCTAATAAAACTTTATCTCCAAAAATAGGCTTTAAGCTGGATTTGGTACCCGAGTCCTAATTTGCCAACCACTGCTAGGTCAGCATTATGAAGTGCATGAGGAAGCCGGCCATACTGCATGCCAACTCCCTTTCTCTGGTTTCATGACTCATTATTTCAAAGGATAAAGCAAAAGGAGAAAAAGTTGTGCTATTGAGATGTCCTCACCACTTGGAAGCCTTTCACAGAATAATAAACCTTATCATCATCTCCTTCATGACATAAATGGCCAATTTTCAAAGCCCATCAATCAGTATGACCTTTTGTGCATTTGCAAACTTCTGTACACACTGCAACTTCATTTTTAGTCTAGAAAGGATAATGTTTAACAACTCTTTCCTGTATAAGCAAATTGAGCAACTCCAAGTCAATGACTCCTGAATAATTGGAGCAGGGTTCCTGTGTTTTCATAACTGGCCCATGATAAATTCAACAGGAATGCCCACATAAATAGCAGATCCCTTGCACTACGGGGGTTAGGGGTGAGAGCTCTCACTGAAAATTTGACCATATTATGCAATTTTTAACCTATTGAATGAATAATTCCATGACACAGGCAAACAATGCTATTTTTGAAAAATGCTTCAGAGAACTCTTAAATGTCTAATAAATTTTAAGCTCTTTTTAAAATCAATTTTCATTATTTTTATTAGAAAAGTTAACTTCCACACTTTATATATTTAAATAAAAATGGAATTAAGAAATACTAGTTAAAAGGATATATTTTTTTCTGATAAAATTGGCAAGAAAAGTTAAACTTTCCTATCAATAATATCAAGCATTGGTAAGATCATGAGAAATGGATATTTCCTCAGCTGCTGGTGGAAACTTGAGTGATATTACTACTGTGAAGGGAATTAGGCAATACATATTTAAATTAAAAACTGACATTTCTATAATCTAGGATCCAGTTCTAGTTATGGGTTTAAAGAGCCCACTCACACACATGTGCAAGAATGTTTATCACAGCATATTGTATAATAAAGAAATATTGCAAATAATAATATGAATAGTAACTGGTTGAATAAAATATGATTCATTTATATTTATGTAACGTAATGCTATAAACAGTTAAAAGTAATGAAACCTAGTTATTTGTCAACATGATATGAACAGATCTCAGGAAACATCATTGAATGAAAAAAGAGTCAAAGAAATTATAAAAATAATTTCCCGTCGGGAGGGGAGGAAAACACCTGGGTTTTCAAATGTAAGGTTTCAGGGTGGAGAAAATTGTTCAACAACATCCTAATTTTAAAAAGAAGAATGCATTTCTTTTCTTTTCTTTTTAAAATTTCTTCTTTTCTTTGGCATAAATAAATTTTTAAAGCAAAAACCTGAGGCCCAGAAAGTTTAGGAGGTTTACCCAAGAATGCAAGTCAAGTAAGTGGCAAAGAAGACACCAGATTCTAGGCAAACTCATCAAGGGATGCTCCAGCTGTGACCCTTCTCTATAGCTGCACATCCTTCCAAGAAAGGATATTCCACAATGCCTTACCCTTCATCACAAGAGAAGCACATAAACTCATTTCCAAAAAGGGGAAAAATAAAATTATTATGAAGTAGAGAAAGACTTCTTCGGCCCTTCATCAACACAACATACAAAAGGGGGAGAATAATTTTTCTTCCTCTTGTTTCTATCCAAGAGAAAGGGTTAACACCATACCACAGGAGTACATACCAGCAACAGCAACTTATCTGCAGATGAAATAGGAAACAAAATTACTTTGCAATTGATTTTCCTCATTGAATATGATAAAAGAGGATTTCTTGGTTTCAGTTGATAGAAAAGCAGAAAAATAGTTGAATAAACTCAAATTACATTTAATGAAGCACTCGCTGATAAAGTATGCAAGATATTTGATGAGTGACTTCCAAAAACATCTATCAATAGAGTTATAGAGCAATTTTACTTGAAAAATAAAGAATTGAGGGAATCCAAAGGACACAAAATTATCAGCTTTGGCTAACGTAGAGATGGGTAACAGCCAGTGGTTAATGCTGAATTTCCTTGGAATATCACTTTGCCTCCCTTCAAAATGGTATAAAGATTACTTTTTAGCATATGCTCAGCATTATGGCAAAAGTTGCCTTTAGCTGGGCTTGAAAAAAAAAAAGTTAATATTCAGGTAGACATTAGATTAATACCTAAGAAACCCAAAGGACAATTAACTCTCCATGAATGAGAGCAGTCCTAGAAAGATTCTATGCATGGCTGAGCATGCAAGCATTTTCAACGCAGCCCGCTCTCCATTACCTCTAGGAGTGGGGTGGGAAATGGCTGCCTCCTGGGTCATTAGCTTGCTGGGAAGTTGGGGAGGAGGTTAGCAAATAGCAGTGTGGAACATCCATATGCTGGTCAGGAAAAGCCAGCTGGAGTCCTCTATGTGATCAGGACTAATTACAAATGACCGATTGGATACAACCAAACAGTGCTGCCTTTCTAATTTGCCACAGACTGTTGACTTACTTGGGCTCCTGGCTTCGTATCCAAGCACATTGTAGATGCACAAAAAGTTAGAAGAAGGAAGGAAAAAGGAGAAAAGAAAGAGAAAGAGACTCAGAAACAGAGCAGAAGAAGGAAAGAGAAGGGAGGATGGGGGAGAATGGGAAGATGGAAGACATAAGAAAAAAAAATTAAAAGAAGGATCAAAGGTTGCCCAGGATTCATATTACATACTGCCTTTTTATTACCAGGATGTCCAATATTCACTACAATATTGAATAGAAAATATTCTAGTTACTTCTTTGTTTTCATTCTCTAGTAATTGTGGACATTATATATACGTTTCATTTGAACAGAAATAATATGTACAGAGGACCCCCATTTTCAGCTCCCATATTAATAACCAATGTGATACATTTTGTTTCCAAGCCTAGATGATGCTTTATAATCCTTTTCAACGCAGGGATCCAGGAAGCCATTTCCAATGGGCTGAAGTTGGCACATTGGATGAACACTATTTGCCATCTCTCCATTAGGATCATTGTCCTAGCCCTACATTTCACTTAGCATTGAAGTTTTTATCTCAGGAAACTCATTGTATTATGGAAATTCTATTCAATAACAAAAAAACATTTATTTTCATTACATTGCTATAAGTAGAATGATCTCGATATATTATTTAAGAGACATGAAAATATGACCCTGTTATCTATAGTTATCTCATTAAAACTGGATCTGATTATAACATATAAAGGGCTGGATAGACCATTTTAAAAATAAAATCTATTTACTGCAAATGAATTATGTCTGAAAACATCAGACTGTGGTAATTTGGGAACGGTTAGGGCTACCATGTAAAACAGGACATTTTTCCAGCTACAAGAGATGGTCAACAATTTAAATTAAATTATAGAATTCATTTATTATGTAACTGAATTTGAATTGGCAATAATGCAGCATAGATAAAATATTATATCTTTAAAAATGTGGACATGGTAGTAATCTATAATTTCATACTTTTCAAAATATATAGCTTGTTAAGAATGCTTCATGACTTTCAAAGTGGTGAATATGGATAAAATGCCATAGAATTCTTCCTGGCTTTGTCTGAGAGAAGGAGGAGTAGCAAACAGATGAAAAAGGATAATGTTGTAAGTAATAGTATCCACATATTGTAAGTTACTACATGCCAATCTATTATGTAAAGTGTATTATTATTAAATGCAGTGTATTATTCATGCATGTTAATTCATTATTATATGCAGTGTATTATTTATTCATGCAGTGTGTGAATATATATAACATACATATATAATACTGTATTATTATTATATGCAGTATATTATTCATGCATGTTAATTCATTATTATTACATGCAGTGTATGAATAATATACTGCATATATCCTAGAGTCCATGCACAAATTAATAATACCCTGTATATATTAATCGCATGAACTTTAAGATATTGGCATTATTATTCCAGTTTTCACAGGAAAACACTAGCCTAGGAAGGTTAAGTAACAAGGAGCAAAGGCAGGATTCAATTTGAGGTGTTCACACCACTAAATTTGGTGCCCTTAACAGTTGTTGAATCACTGAATCACGGATTAGGAAGCAACCTGACATTCATGTATCTAAGCCACAAAAGTTGAGCATCTCTGCAGAGCAAACCATCTCCTTTCCAAGTCTGCCCATCCAGAGCCGAGAGGTATCCTATGATTTTTGAGCTTCTAATCATATATGCAAAAAGTTATCAGCCTACATTATTTCATCAAGATATGATGTAGGCCCTACCCTCTCCATTAATGCTAACCTGATCACCTCTGCCTCCTTTGAAAAACTCAATACCAACTCTCTCATGTGGCATGTGTGTAAAAACTTCACGGCCAGGTGTGGTGGCTCATGCCTGTAATCCCAGCACTTTGAGAGGCTGAGGCGGGTGGATCACCTGAGGTCAGGAGTTTGAGACTAGCCTGGCCAAGATGGTGAAACCCCGTCTCTACCAAAAATACAAAACCTAGCCGGGTGTGGTGGCAAGTGCCTGTAATCCCAGCTACTCGGGAGGCTGAGGCAGGAGAATTGCTTGAACCTGGGAGGCAGAGATTGCAGTGAGCCGAGATTGTTCCATTGCACTCCAGTCTGGGTGACAAGAGTGAAGGTCCATCTCAAAAAACAAACAAACAAACAAAAAACTTCGCTTACCTGCTTTTCTCATAGCAGTGCCTGACAAGATTACCTCTTAGATACACTTTGCATGGACGCCATTAAAAATGTTTGTTCAAGCTTCATTTAGTATGTTGATTGTAAAGCTGAACACCTAGAAGACCACCATTTTGTAAGTAAATTTTTTTGTGTATATGTCTGTGAAGTGTCTATATGAACTTTTGGTTTTGAACATGGAAAAGTAAAAAGGAAGAGGCGATAGGCATTCCATAAAGAGGAAGAAAACATGAACAAAAAAAGGCACATCAGAGGAACACTTTGTGGATCCATGCAGAAAAAAGTACATAGTTCATTTTGGATGGAGTATAGACTTCCTCGTGAAGATTACAAATTAACCTGGATTATCAGTTCATAGTAGGCTATATTTTATGTGGAAGAATCTCAAACACTGCATTATTCTGTGGATTATTAATAAGTAATGATTATTAAATGATATTTTGGGAGACACTGCGTTAAAGAGATGTGTTCTCCGTTGGAACTCTGAGAACTTCAATGTATCTGTATTAATTGGTTTTCACGCTACTGATAAAGACATACCCAAGACTGGGTAATCTACAAAAGAAAGAGGTTTCATTCGACTCCCAGTTCCACGTGGCTGGGGAGGCCTCACTATCATGGCTGAAGGTGAAGGGCATGTCTTTCATCACAGCAGGCAAAAGAGAATGAGAATCAAGCGAAACGGGTTTGCCCTTATCAAATCATATCTTGTGAGACTCATTCACTATCACAAGAACAGGACAGGAAAGACCCGCAGCCATAATTCAATAATCTCCCACCGGGTTCCACTTATGACATGGGGGAATTGTGGAAGTTACAATTCAATATGAGATTTGGGTGGGGACGCAGCCTTTATCTTTCAGCCCCTGACCACTCCCAAATCTCATGTCCTCACATTCCAAAACCAATCATGTCTTCCCAACAGTTCCCCAAAATCTTAACTCATTTCAGCATTAACTCAAAAGTTCACAGTCCAAAGTCTCCTCTGAGATGAGGCAAGTCCCTTCCGCCTATGACCCTGTAAAATCAAAATCAAGTTACTTACTTCTTAGATACAGTGGGGTACAGGCATTCGATAAATACAGCCATTCCAAATGCTAGACATTGGCCAAAACAAAGGGGCTACAGGCATCATGCAAGTCCGAAATCTGGCAGGGCAGTCAAATCTTAAAGCTCCAAAATGATCTCCTTTGACTCCAAGTCTCACATCCAGGTCAAGCTGATGCAAGAGGTGGGTTCACATGGTCTTGGGCAGCTCCAACCCTGTGGCTTTGTAGGGTATAGCCGCCCTCCTGGCTGCTTTCACAGACTGGTGTTAAGTGTCTGTGACTTTTCCAGGCACACAGTACAAGCTGTCAGTGGATCTACCATTCTGGGGTCTGGAGGATGGTGGCCCTATTCTCACAGCTCCACTAGGTGGTACCCAGTAGACTCCTTGAGGGGGCTCCAACCCCATATATCCCTTCTGCACCGCCCTAGCAGAGGTTCTCCATGAGGGCTTGCCCCTGCAGCAAACTTGCCTGGGCATTCAGGCATTTCCATATATCTTCGAAATCTAGGTGGAGGTTCCCAAACCTCAATTATTGACTTCTGTGCACCCACAGGCTCAACACCACATGGAAGATGCCAAGGCTTAAGGTTTTCACCCTCTGAAGGAAGAGCCCGAGCTGTACCTTGGCCCCTTTTGGCCATGGCTGGAGTGGGTGGGACACAGGGCACCAAGTCCCTAGACTACACATAGCACGGGAATCCTGGGCCCAGCGCATGAAACCATTTTCTCCTAGGCCTCTGGGCCTCTGATGGGAGGGGCTGCCGTGAAGACCTCTGACATGCCCTGGAGACACTTTCCATTGTCTTGGAGATTAACATTAGGCTCCTTGTTACTTACACAAATTTCAGCAGCCAGCTTGAATTTCTCCTCAGAAAATGGGATTTTCTTTTCTATCACATTATTAGACTCCAAATTTTCCAAACTTTTATGCTGTCTCCCTTTTAAAACTGAATATTTTTAACAGCACCCAAGTTACCTCATGAATGCTTTGCTGCTTGAAAATTTCTTCTGGCCAGTGGCTCACACCTGTAATCCCAACACTTTGGGAGGCTGAGGCGGCAGGATCACTTGAGGTCAGGAGTTCAAGACCAGCCTGATCAACATGGGGAAACCTTGTCTCTACTAATACAAAAATTAGCCAGGTGTGGTGGCGGGCACCTCTAATCCCGGCTACTCGGGAAGATGAGGCAGGAGAATCTCTTGAACCCGGGGAGGCAGAGGTTGCAGTGAGATGAGATGGTACCACCGCACTCCAGCCTGGGAGACAGAGCAACTCCATTTCAAAACAAACAAACAAAAAAAAACAACAAAAAAAAAGCCAAAGAAATTTCTTCTGCCAGATACCCTAAATCATCTCTGTCAAGTTGAAAGTTCCACAAATCTCTAGGGCAGGGGCAAAATGCTGCCAGTCTCTTTGATAAAATATGACAAGAGTCACTTTTGCTGCAGTTCCCAACAAGTTCCTCATCCCCATCTGAGACCACCTCAGCCTGGATTTCATTGTCCATATCATTATCAACATTTTGGTCAAAGCCAGTCAAAGTCTCTAGGGAGTCCCAAAATTTCCCACATTTTTTTGTCTTCTTCTGAACCCTCCAAACTGTTTCAGCCTCTGCCTGTTACCCAGTTCCGAAGTTGCTTCTATATTTTCAGGTATCTTCTTCAGCGCCCCGCTCTACTGGTACCAATTTACTGTATTAGTTTGTTTTCATGCTGCTGAGAAAACCATACCCCCAGAGTGGGTCATTTACAAAAGAAAGAGGTTTAATTTTGACTCCCAGTTCTATCCTGCTGAGGGAGGGGAGGTCTCAATCATGGCAGAAGGTGAAAGGCACATCTTACATCGCAGCAGGCAAGAGAGAGAATGAGAATCAAGCGAAATGGGTTTCTCCTTGTCAAACCATCAGATCTTGTGAGACTCATTCAATATTACGAGAACAGCTCAGCAAAGGCCTGCGCCCATAATTCAATCATATCCTACCAGGTTCCTCCTACAACATGTGGGAACTGTGGGAGTTACAATTCAAGATGAGACTTGGGTGAGGACACAGCCAAATCATATCAGCGTCTAAGGCATTGACTGTATAGTATTCTCCAAATCTCTCTGATTACATTATTCCTTTTTCCCCCCATGAAACTACTGATAAGATGTACAATAGAAAATGACTCTGCTTAATGGAGAACTGCTTAAGAAAATAAACAGGTGATCCATAAATGAGGTATAGAAAATTAATCTAGATTAGAATGCTATATATATTGCCACTATGTTGGCATCAACTACTAGGTAAATTCTCTCCAGCCAAGTGGTTCTATCTGCTATTTTGTTAATTTCTGGACAAGAAAGTAGTTGGATAATTTGACATATTCAACTCAGTATCTAATCTAAATCTGAATCTATAATTTTCTATCTTTTCTTCCATAAGGTCAAAGAAACTCACAGAGTTTGAATTACGTGTGTATTATCTTTGCATGAGAAGAGATGCTGTCCATAAATAATTACATATTATGGCTGTATATTCTAATATTTTAAACCTCAGCTACTTTATTAATATGGTATCATGAATTTAATGTCCTGTCATATCCTTCTAAAGTTTTCATTTTACTAAATCTATGTAAAATTCAGACAAGACATAGAGTAATTATGTTGTGGATTTCTTAATCATTTTTAATGATTTTTAAATGAATGCATGAAGTTCAGAAGTTCCATAATTGAATAAAAATTCATTTTTTGAGATTACATCTGAAATATAAAATACTTACTTTGAAAAAAATTCAGTTGAGTATTTTGAGAATAAAATATTAATTAAAAATTTTGTCTTGTAGTTTTAAAATGTTTTCCTATATTATTAAATTTTTTAATTGTCTTTTTTTTTTTTTGAGATGGAGTCTCGCACTGTTGCCCAGGCTGGAGTGCAGTGGCACCATCTCAGCTCACTGCAACCTCCGCCTCCTGGATTCAATCAATTCTTCTGCCTCAGCCTCCTGAGTAGCTGGGACAACAGGCGCCTGCCACCACATTCAGCTAATTTTTGTATTTTTAGTAGAGATGGGGTTTCACCATGTTGGCCAGGCTGGTCTCGAACTCCTGACCTCATGATTCATCCGCCTCGGCCTCCCAAACTGCTGGTATTACAGGCGTGAGCTACCACACCCAGCCCTAATTATGTTAATGAATTAATATGATTTCCAATATATACTTATTTAATAATAGTTATATTACGATGTATTAGGATATCTGAAATGTAAGCTGTTTATTATGTTATTTAAAACTCATTTTCATATTAAATTTTTTTGTAGAGGCTAAAGGATCTCAGCACAAGATAATTAAAAGATATGTTACATTGATAATTTCATAGTTACATCTATATCTTTTTATAAAAGAAAAACCATATTGAGTTACCCTGGATGGTTCAAAGATCTGAACTATATTGTGCTTTTTACAAATATATCCATTTAAAGATTAGGAGGCTTTCCTCACAAAAAAATAAGATCATAATGTGAACAATGATGTTTTATACCAAAATGTTTTTTAGAGTTTATCATTATTTTTTGAATTATGTAAATATTCATACCATATTTTCACTTTAGGAGGAAAAGTTGAATGTGGAGATGAATAGAAAGACTATATATTTGATAGGATGATACCAATAGTACAAACGTCACATTACTCTATGCTCAAGTATTAGCTATGTTCAGGCTTTAACTCAAAGAAAAAAATAAATTTAGAAATATATATCCTTTAAACTGCTTTAACTTAGCTAATAATTAATAACTCAAAAAAAAATCAAGAACAGCAATCAAAAGCATAAGAGGGGAAAAGAATCTTTGAAAGAGTAATAGCCTAAACAGAAAGAATCTACATATTAGTCTGAATCTCCACCTGACACTGTTAACCTTCTCCAGTCTAAGTTCTGAAATTAATTTTAAAGTCCTTTTTGGTTGTTTCCTTATCACAGCACCTAACATAATACAGTGTGTACAAGTCATTAAAAATATACTTAGTAGAGAACTCACACTTTCTAGAACGATGGCCACAATATTTAATCTGTATTAAAATTGACTTGACACCAACAGATGTTTTATAAAAATTCATTTTCGGGGCAAAGTATATGGATTACCTGCTGTTAATAAAGTTTGTTAAGGAAAAAATACAGCAATGCGTGTGCCTGTTACTAAAAAAAAAAAATTATTCAATGTTTATTACCAAAATCCAATTAATACTTTGGTAAGTGAAACAACAATAAATTGTTTTCCTTTGGCAGAGCAAAAGAAAACAGAAATTTATGAGTCTAAATGTTGCATTTTAAAACACTCTAATAAATTCTCAGATTTTCCTTAAAATATTAAAGCATTAATTTGTATTTATTTCATTTATCAACAGTCTAACATGAAATTCAATCTTTGTCCAAAGTACATACTATGCAAGTCTAAATTTCAGGGCTGGTGGTGGCAGTTGTCAAGAGTTGTATCCATTTAACCACCTTGACATTTGCTGAATACAAAGTTTGACTTTTTTCTTCCTTTACACATAATTCTCAGATGTGTGGCGGAAATGAAGGAGAAAGGTAGCATTTAAAAGTTAACTGAAATAGAAAGGAAAAAATGCTTTTCACTTACGAAAAACAGCACCAATAATTATTCAATGAATTTGGAAATCAACTCCAGCAGAGAAGTATATGAGATTCCTGCTGATATTGGTCATCTGAGAAATAATGATTTATTGCTGTTTGGTATATGCTTACTTATGTGAATACAATTTTCCACTGTGGAATCAAAATAAAATAAGCGTTCCAACGGCTTGCAAGATTTCTTCAAAGAGATGAAGAGAAACAAATTGGGCACTAATGAATGCGTTTAGCAAAGCTGATTCACTCTGTAACTGTGAAGTGTACAACAAGCAGAAGAAAAATATGCAGTGGGGTTACCTTAATGGGTTTTTATTTTTCCGGTATGGAGAAAAAATGATAAAGGCTATATCTGTGGAAATGATCATTTAGAGTAACATCAGAAAACATTGCTTTTCAATCTTTTGCTGCCTTATGCTGAAAAACTCAAATGCTGGTAATTCAGATTTAAATAGGAGTTCATGTCAATGATGAACTGCTTTATGGACGTAAACCACTCACTGTGCTTTCTCTCTCCTAAAAATCTATGGTGGCAAGTAGGTGATTGACCAGGGGTAAGAGTTTGTTTCCAGGGGAGTTTTTACTGCATTAGAATTTAACTTCCATATATTTTCCTCTTATCTGGAACATTATTTTTCTCAAGCGTAGATATACACTTAAAATTCCAGTTTACAGAAAGCATTGAACTTCCTTTTATATATATATTAAATATATATATAATATATTTATATTTATATATAACATAAATATATATACACTTCCTTTTATGTATATATACACACACACACCTTGGAATCATGAGCTAAATGTAAAATCATAAAATCATAATGATTCTCACTGTAAATACATAAATGATTAAAATTCCTATTTTATTCATATGACACAGTCATGAAAATATTATTTGCAGGTATTCTGTATAAACAGGGAATGCCTTTTTAAAAAACAGTGGGTGGTAGGAACAACAAGTTTATCTTGTCATTCTTAAGTTATGATTAAAATATACATGATACATAAATTGATAAATGTCTGTGGTTGTGTATATAGATAGACATAGATAAGCATAAACATATATTTCAAGATTGAATGCAATCTATTTTGTAGAAAACATTAGCTAGGCAAAGAGAAAGGAGAGATATAATAATGTAATGCAAAACAACTGTCTTAAATTTCCTTTCATTCAAACTTTTCCCCAATCTTGGTTGTTAGGAAGTACTCTCATTTTTAAAATAATTTTCTTCACTTTCTATCAAAGATTTTTAAGGTTTTCCCCTTGATATCCAAATCACTTGGGATACACTTTTGTCCCAGGTTTAACATCCTAAAAATATTTTTCCTGCTTTCTTTGCTATCAATCTAAATATGGGGGAACTAACCTAAGACATTTTATAATTCTCTTCTGAAAATATCTTTCTTTTTCACAGGCTGATATTAACCAAGCAATGAAATAAGGTACATCATTTTATTCCATATGTAATGGTTCAGATAAAAAGAAATTAGTAACTGTCTTAATGACCTACACTCTAAATGTTATGCCCTCACTATGAAAATTTCATAGTAATATTACAGCTAGGCTAACAATAACGCTACATAGATCATTTGTTCTATATTCAAAGGTTTAAATTCTTTCTTTATGTACTCTTTAGCTTTGGGACTCCCCAAATAGGAGAGAAGATTACCAGCCATTCAACTAGATATTTCGAATCATTAAAATTCTTGGATTTTTCAGGTTCCATAAAGTGATTGGCTTGCATAGAAACATTGGAAATATGACATAGCAGTAGATTATCTATTTCTATTTTCTACTCCCTGTACCCTTGAAAATTGTGGAGCAAATTATCTGCTAGTTGTTGTTTGGCTCTGACATTTGTAGGCAGAATGAATGATTTTGGATTAGAAATGTTGTTATTAGAAGAAACTTTTTGAGAGCTGTCACAGTAGAGTTTAACGGATATGTTATTAATGGGAAAAATGTCCATTTTCAAAACCCCTAAAGCCCAAACCTGTTTTGGGATTCTGTTTGTTTGTTTTGATTTTTGCTGCTAGGGCAGCCCCATGGGGCCCCTTAATAGGCTGCACCACCTCCCATTCTCTCTGGTTATTCTAGTGGTGATGGCACTTCCAGCGGAGAATAGCTAAAATTAACAGACAGCAAACCAGACCCCCTGCCATCTCCAGAAACCCAAATGCCAGGAATCTCAGAGAAAATTGTCAAAAAATTTCAGATATTCAGGGAGAGGAGGAGAGCACAAAATAAACTAATGAATGGCCCAGACTGGAGAACCAAGGGGACTCTTAAGAAAAACCTAAATGAACACTTCCATCTGTCGAATGCTTATAGTGGACAAAGCACATTATGTTGATTATTTTATTTAATCTCTACCGTATGAGTTATGATTGATCGTGATGGCCATTTTACAGATAACAAAACTGAGGTTTAGGGAAGTAAGTGGCAGACTCAGGATTCAATCTTGGCTCTGAAAATACATTCAAATACTATGTATTTACATACATAATAATTATTTTTTAATGTAAAGTATATCACATTATTCCCTTCCACATAAACCTCTCCAATGGTTTCTCTGCAACTTTAAAATCAAAACTCCTTAGAGATCATAGCCTTAGATGATTTCGCCCCTATACTCTCCCTACCAGTCTAATCCTTTCTATCCTCCATCTCAGCCACTCATTCCATTCCTTCTGCCAGCACTCCACATTCATTCTTCTCAGGACATTTGGTCATGCTATCTCCTCTGAGGTTTCCTTGTGGCTATCTGCTTTTTGTAAGTCTACTCTCAGCTTACATGATGTATTTTAAGAGAGAGTTTCCCCCTGTAATCCCAGCACTTTGGGAGGCTGAGGAGGGTGGATCACCTGAGGTCAGGAGTTTGAGACCAGTCTGGCCAACATGGCGAAACTCTGTCTCTACTAAAAATATAAAAACTAGCCTGATGTGGTGGTGCGCACCTGTAATCCCAGCTACTCAGGAGGCCGAGGCAGAAGAATTACTTGAACCCAGGAGGTGGAGGTTGCACTGAGTCAAGATTGCATCACTGCACTCCAGCCTGGGCAGAGCGAGACTCCATCTCAAAAAACAAAAAAAAAAGAAAGAAAGAAAAAAAAAAAAGAATTTCCCTGACCTTCCTGAAGACCTCCACGGCTCTCCCCACAAGTTATATTTTATTTTCTATTCTGCAGTCTTCACTTGTGATTTTTGTCTTGTTCATTTTCAGGCTCCCCCCACTCCCAAATTACATTCCACGAACACAGGGACTGGCTTGTTTACACCGATGTCTGCAGTACCTGTAGCGGGGCCTGGCACAGAAGAGATGTGCAGTAAGTAATTTGGGATGGATTAATTTACTCCTCACAACAATCTTTTGAGAAACATAGGAGGCAAGCTTACAAATGAATTCTCTGCTACTCAAACCACAGAGCTTGCTGCATGGAGAGGAACAATTAAAACAAACCCAGAGGCAAAATCATGACCACTTTTCTATAAACTGACGCTAGACCCTCATCCCTGCCAGAAGTTGTCTTAATGAGAGGCATTGATTTTGAAGAGAAAATGGCTCATTGCAAAGCAGTTATAACTATGAGAAAGCTTTAAAAGATATTTATATCATAGGATTCCATTCAAAAATTCCATTTATAGATTTGCTAGGAGAGAAAAAAAAACACACACACGTGTATAAAAATACTTTGTGGGAATGCAGAAAGGGATGGGTTTAACACTTAAAGGACATTAGGATGTTACGGATGAAGAAGGACATTATTTTTAACAGCGATGGAACATGTTCTCAATGAACTACCATGAGCCTCAAGAAGCCTCAAAAGAACAAAACATGAAAACATCCTTGCGTGAGGCCCTGACCACTGTTAAGAAAGGGAAGAAATACATTCTTTTCTATGCACTGAGCTCGGCCTCGATTGAACAATTATTCAAGGTGGATATCATTTATAAAGCAACCTGGGATACAGAAAATGCTTTTTTTTTTCATTGTTCAGAGTTTTATACTAAAACAAGGCTACTCAATTTTAAGATAAGATCAAATACATCCTTCAAGCCTTCAGTATGACACACTGTAAAAGCATTGCAGGCAAATTAATCATTTTACTTTTTGCAAAGGCACATGTGAAATTTCAAATTCTTTTTTCTCAATTTCAAAACTTTGAAGTAGTCAAATTTGAATGAGCGTATATAAAATAAAAAAGGAAGAAAGAGGCTTACAGTTTTACTAGCATGTTTTAGGTATATCATAAATGAATGCTGCTGATTAATAACGTATTTGAAGACCAAAATGTTTTTTAAAAAAACACAATAACATTATTTAAGAATTTCAATAATCTGTAGTTTTCAAAAACAAAATTTACCTAACTAAAAATTGGTTGTATTTATTCAAAGGATAGGGTTACTGAGGCACTTAAACTTTATTGTTTTAGAAGCAATTTAGATTCGTTTCCTACTAATTATTTCAATATAACCGTAATAGTAAGAGTAATTAATTTTTAAAAACACTCATGTATCTACTGAGGAGGCAGCATTATCTCTGTATCTATAGCATTTTCCCTTTTATAGAAAGAAAACATTCATTTTAAATTGAGATAGTAAAAGACTTGCATAAATTAATAGTAACAGATAAAAAATGGAGGGAACAGAGAAAATTCTAAATTAGTGAATCTGAATGGAAAAATACACTAGAATACCAGATGCTGACACCAGGAATTATTACTGTTGCCTTCCTTCCTTCCTTTTTTTTTCCTGAGATGTTTCACTCTTGACACCCAGGCCAGAGTGCAGTGGTGCGATCTCGGCTCACTGGAATATCCACCTCCTGGGTTCAAACAATTCTGCTGCCTCAGCCTCCCAAGTAGCTGGAATTACAGGTGCCCACCACTACGCCCAGCTAATTTTTGTATTATTAGTAGGGATGGGGTTTCACCATGTTGGCCAGGCTGGTCTCGAACCCCTGGCCTCAGGTGATCTACTGCCTCGGCCTCTCAAAGTGTTGAGATTACAGCCGTGAGCCACTGTGCCCGGCCTTTCTGTTTCTTTTGGTTGTTTTGTCTTTCTCTTTTTCTTTCTCTTTCTTTCTCTCTCCCTCTCTTCCTTCCCCATTTCTTTCATCCTTTTCTTTTTCTTTGAAAATAAAAACTGAACACACAAAGGCATCCTGACTGCATGTTGTTCTTTCACCACTGCCATGTTGCTCACAGTGCCCCAGCTGGGAAATGACATCTAGAGCACATCTGTCCTTGTAGTTTTTATTCTAGGATCTTGAAAGGACAAGCTATTTATGTGACTCATGGAGGTTTTTGTAGTGAAAATGATGTTTGAGATGATCAATTTTGTATTAAAAAAAAAAAGTACAGCATATGTTGTTGATTTTTTCTTCTTCTATAATTCACCTTGCTGCTAGCCTTCCAAATTCTTGATAAACATTCGCTGATAAACACTCAA
The DNA here is from genome assembly GCF_000951035.1 of Colobus angolensis palliatus. NCBI lineage: Eukaryota > Metazoa > Chordata > Mammalia > Primates > Cercopithecidae > Colobus > Colobus angolensis. The sequence continues at coordinate 11,305,879 of NW_012115932.1, read as the reverse complement.
AGTAACCACAGGTATGATGAAGAAATAGCTCAAATTGTATCAACTGCCCACATTTTGGATAGATCTGACAGACTGGTTCAGTTAATTACCAAATTAGTGAACTACAAAATGGATCCCAATCACACCAAAACAGTTAAGAAAGAAGCAGTGAAATGGAAGCATTACCAAAATGCTTAAATCGAGTTTGTTTTTTTTAAAGGCAAGGTGTCACTACATTGCCCAGGTTGGTCTCAAACACGTGGGCTCAAGCAATCCTCCCACCTCTGTAAGAATTAAAGAAAGAGGAAAGAAACATGAAAGGTGGCTTGACAACCAAGGACAGGTTTATTTTAGAGAAAACAAACCCGAGAGGGGCAGCCTCCTGAACAGCTGGGACTACATCCATGCACTATCACTCGTGGCAAGGTAGTTTTTAATAAAACTTTTGTAAGATTTTTTAAAAATACTATTGTGAATAGAAGTGCACATATTTGAAGAGATGTTACAGTGCCATTTTATACTGCATGACTCATTAGAATTCAAGAAAAATATACATTTAAAAAACTTTTAAAATTTATTTTTAATAAGATTTTCAAAGAGAGATTGACTGCAGCATGCTCCTCTGTGGCTTGGTGTCTGGGGTCAGTGTCAGATCCAAGGGAGTCCTGGTTCCTAGGTTTATTTTGAAGCCGATTTCATTCTCAATAACAACAATGAGGAGGGTAGCAGGATATGAGAAGAATGAATGTGATATACACAAAAACCCTTACTCACAAAATATTTCCAGTTCCTTCAATTGACTCTAATTTAAAAATAAATCACACTATAATGGATAACAGCAAAAGTAATGCTAAAGACAGTACTAACAGCAATAATAATAAGTGATTGAGCACTCACTGTCAGGCATTCTGCTAAATACTTAACAGGGATAATCTCAATTTTCACAACAGCCCTATGAAATAGGTGTCATCATCATCATCATTATCATCAGCATTGTTATTTTAGAGCTGAAGAAACTGAGACACAGAGCGATTAAGTAATTTTCCATGTTCATACAGTTATTAAACTGTAGAATTAAGGACCAGTAGGATATTATATCTTGTGTATTTTATCTTATTTCTACATAAAATGCACAAATTCTCAGGAAGATAATTGAAAAGCATCTAAGAAGAAAATACAAGAATGCACATCAAATATCAAAAGCTGTATGTTTGATTAAAGAGACAGATTAAAATTTAGAAATTGAAATATGCATTTAGATAGTACCTGGCACGTAGTAAGCCCTCACTGAGTGCTATTTGTTATCACAAACTCATTTAATCCCCAAGGCCATCCTAGGAGCTGGGTGTTATCTCCACACTTACAGACCAAGGTGCCAGAAGGTCAAGACACTTGTTGACCTCAGAGTTCAAGCTCTTACCAGCATGCTCTCTTGCCTCTCAGAAGACCAATTCACAATTTTTCTTCCAGTTTATTGGATTATTTCCTTTGATTTATCAGTCACGAGAATTGCAGTTTTATACTACCCTCATCCGTCTTGGGAAGAGTTAAGTGGTATTTAGAAATAACTCATAGATACTTGGAACTCTCATATTTACATTTTCAACACTTACAAATAAATTTTTCAAACTGCAAAGCAGGTACTATAACCAAACATATAAAGCCATCTATATTCCACTTGGACATTAACATGAAATTGCACTGTGCAAAACCTTATGATAACTGCATTTCATTGGCAAATATTTATTGCATTTGTGATATACTTATAATAAAACAGCTTAATCCATCATTTCAACTGATATGGATGCATGATTTTTGCTGTAGATTATGATACTTCCTTTATGAAACATTATAACTCCCAGAGCTGAGCGAATGAGGTTAGAAAAAACACAAAACCTGCAAGAATAATATTTTCAATGATTTTGGAATAAGTAATGTGCTAACAAGTGCACAAACCTTCATGCTCCAAGCTGAACAGAAGATTTTTTTTTACGTAAAATACCAATTTCATATAATCAAAACATGACTTTCACAAAACAAAACAAGATGTAATTTTACATTTCCGGGGGGAATATTAAGAGCCTTTAAAAGATGTCTACTTTAATTGTATTGAGAGGTTAAGCATTCTTCAGGAATTGTTCTTCCATAATAACTATCTGGATAGAATTCTGATCACAACAATTAAAAATAAAAGTGATGAAATTGCAGCGAAATTATTATCCTTTTAAATATTGGGAACCATTTAATAACCTTAGTTTTATTATAAAATGGAAATCTGAGCAGAGTTTCTTCCAGAGTGTCTTGAGGTGGCTATTTTCTAACATTGATATGATTTCTGAGGATGAATAAATAGCAGGCCAAGCCCTGAAAAACCTCACAATTTCTGAATGTGTGTGTGTGTGTGCAGAATAGGATTGGGGGGTGCTGAAATATATTTAACTTATTTAAAGTACTCTGGGGCTGCTGCAGAAAGGAACTGATTTATTCTGCCTGGGGAAGCGGGCCGGAAGAATGACTGAGAGAACAAGACAATTGTATAGGTCCTTGAAGGACATAGGGTGGGGCGTGATAGGTCAACACATTCAAGGGCATATGAAATAAAAAAACAAAAACCCAGAATAGAAAATTAGTGGATTTGAGGCCAAAAACAGGTATTTCTGCTGGGACAGAGGCAGAGAAGCAGATTTTTAAAAGAAATATTTTCAGTTGACAATTTATAACCACACAAAGGATTTGTACTAAAGAGATAATCTGGGGCACTACAAAGTACATGGGACTTGGGACAGCTAACATTAGCGCAGGACATTTAAGGGGTTGAGGAGGTTGCTTTGCCGTGGTTGATGGTCTCTGGCGGGAAGAAAGGTGAAAATGGATGCCCCACATGAGAATCATAAAATAGTTACCTATGAATTTCAGAACACTTGATATTGAACTTCACTTACGGCTGAGGGTGAATGAAAATGATTCCAGAATTGCTAACATAAAGCAAAGTACATCCTAGAGATAGATGTGTCTTGTTTTCTCAGTATAATGCTTAAAGAAGACCTGGGCTATTGTTTTCCAGGGTGTACAACATGGGAAATGGTTCAGTGGCGAAGAAGAGCAAACACTTAAGGACAATTATTAAAAGAGGAATTATTTACTTTGTAATGTATCAAGGAGGCATTTTTAACTCTAGGCACATCAATCCTTCAATGTCTCTTTCCCTAATTTGCATAAACACTATAATTGACAGCTTATTAACAGTTCATTAAGAACACTAAAACCTGGTGATAAACAACAGCCTGCCAACAGCACAGTGGACAGAATATCTAGCCATGCATTTTATCCACCTCAGAAGTTAACCCAGTTTACCAACAGTAAGTCCAAAAGGTGGCTTTGCTCATCGATATTCTCATACTGACAAGCGCTCAAACATGGCGCTGCAAAGCCCTCATTAAGTGCCGATTAGCAGTTAATCTGTCTTTCAGCCAGCTAACTTTGCAGAATAAATGTACCCATGACCCCTAAAAACGCTACAATAATTTTATTTAAATAATTGCAAGTCTTAGGAACACCTCTACATCATAAAAAGAAAATGAAAAAATAAAAGAGAATGGCCGGCACTAACAATCTGTATTTTTTGTTCATTGCTAAAAAATAAAGGTACCGTATCAAGTCTCATGGGTAGCTTTTTCTTCTTATTCCAAAATGGAACATTTTCATGATTGCAGTTTGAAATATGCTGTACAGGAGTCAACGCTGCACAACATGGACAAAACTATTTGTGTTTTCCTGGTAAGAGTGCATCATAAAACTACTGGATGTTGTCTTTCCTTATCTTTGGATGAAAGCCTGATTATAAGCTCATTTCAGTTGAACAAATCTTTTTAGACTTCCTGCTGAGCAGGGCATTTAAACTTTCAAGCAGAGAGGTCTTCATTTTCTGTACCCTGACAGTGTATGCTCCTTGCAGCTCTGGCATCAGGATTCAGAAGAAAGCATTGGAATGCACGGGGGTATCTTACGTTAAGGGATTACACACTCCACTTTGCATTTTTCTTTTGGAAATAGACATCAAATAGACTATTGCTAACAGTGGCATGCATCTTATTAACTCTCAATTCTCCTTACCTGGAGTTGTCTTCTTGCAGGGAAGGGAAATGTAAAATAAACATAAGAATCATTCTAGAGAATACTCCGAGATGGACAGAGAGGCTGCCTGATAAATTATTGCTGTAAAGCTCTTCTGCAACATAAGATACCAAGAGTTGAAAATTCCTTAAAACATTAGGTATATATCTTTTCACCTATTAGCTCTGGACCATTGAAGTTCCTAAAGGCTCACAGCTTAAGTCATGGATATGTTGATCTATGCGAATAACTAGATCTCCTAGGATGCTGATTGGAGAAAATGAGAAATTGTTATGTTGAACTGAATATTGTGGACTTCTGAAGTATTTTGAACATTGTAAAATTCCTAGTCACATTATATTTCGGTTAAGATATGAGGTTACATCCTACTGAAACAGAATAACTGTGCTACTTGTCAAACTACCATCACCACGATTACAATTGCCAAACAAATATGACGTTTACTTTTAAAAGTCATAAATATGTCCTATTAATGGAGAGGGTAGAGATAACATTCTTAAGAATACTACCGACCAGGCATGGTGGCTCACAACGGTAATCCCAGCACTTTGGGAGGTCGAGGTGGGTGGATCACAAGGTCAGGAGTTCAAGACCAATCTAGCCAAGATGGTGAAACCCCGTCTCTACTAATATTTGTAATATTTGTAAATTTGTAAATATTGTAAATTTGTCTCTAATATTTGTAAAAATACAAATATTAGCTGGGCATGGTGGTGGGCAACTGTAATTCCAGCTACTTGGGAGGCTGAGGCAGAGAATTGTTAGAACCTGGGAGACGGGGGTTGCAGTGAGCCAAGATCATGCCATTGTACTCCAGCCTGGGTGACAGATTGAGACTCCATCTCGAAACGAAACAAAGCAAAACAAAACAAAACAGAATACTACCAACAGAATAGCGTGATAAGGAATTTTGTGTATACTAGCTCATGTTATAGTCACAGGAATCTTACACAGTAGATGTTCCTATTATCTGTTTTATAGGTAAGGATGCTGAGGCTTATTGTGAACTGTCTAGGAGTCCACAGGACTCCATTTAAGATGGAAGAACCATCTTAAATCCAAGTTATTAGTCTCCAACATCCACACTCTGTCCTGCCACATTAAAATGCCCATGGAATATATCTCCACATATTCACTGGAGCTCTCACTAGAAGTTCAAAGAGGAGGTCCACCTGTTGAGCGGAAGCTTGGCTCTCTTTAAACACCTCAGGGACAATACCCATGCCAAGGCTGGTCTGATCTCTAGTTAAATGGAGCTCTAATGGGCACTTAATTTAAGTTAGCTGATTGACTGAGGACAAGGTTAACGTGTGTACACTGGAAATGTTAATTTCAATATAAGTGACTACTCTGTCAGAACAATGCTTTGCAAAACAGCCATTAATATTCAAATATAATTATCTTCATTGCTATTGTCAGAAAAACAACACTGAGTAACATGGATCAGTGGCCTAAGTCAGACTAATATTTCTTTTGAGATGTCAACAATGTGGAGTTTTTGTTCCATGTGAGGTTAATTAGCAAATACTCTTTAAGTTTTAGCATAGACATATTACTGTTTAACCACAACCCCAAAACACCTTTACAATTTCATAAGCCTTTCCCAGTTCTTACTATGCTGGTGCCTCCAATCCCAAATGTTAAAGTCCTCTTGTCTCTGATTAATTTAGTTTAGTCTTGTACTTCAAAAATATGTGTCCACATTTTTACTATGGTCTTTAAATAACAATTTAATTCATTTCTTGCTTTACTCATTTCTTTATGCAGCAAATATTTTGAGTGTGTGCAACATATCAGGCTTAGTTCTAAGTATATTAGTAAACAAAACAAAGATGCCTGCCACCCTGGAACTAATATTCCAGTAGGGAGAGGGTGATAATAAGAAGAAGTTGTGATAAGGGAGTAAATTCTATAGCAGAGAATGATGGTACTCTCGGGGTTATCCTGCTAAAACAGGGATGGGAAGGGAGTTGCAAGTTTACACAATGGTCAGGGTGGGCCTTATTGAGAAGATGACATCTGAACCTGAAGGAGACAGCATTAGACATGAAGATACGTGAAGCAGAACATTTCAGGCAAGAAGAATACTAAGTGCAAATTTCCCTAAATTGGAAGTGGGATTGGTTTATTCAGACACCGCATGGCTGGAAGCGAGTGAGTGAGAAGAATACTGGTAGGAGGTGAGGCTGTAGAATTTCCAGGGCTCCCCTGCTGAAGAATGCAAAGCCCACTCCACTCCACTCCACTCCACTCCACTCCACTCCACTTACCATCATACTCACTGCCAGCTATATATGTCCTCACTCACAGTACAGTAGAGAGGCCACCATCCAGGAGTCCACACAATTTATTTGGTCCCAGAAAGCTTTAACAATTTAAATTTATTTAAAAATCAGATTTTTTTTGAAAATTGGACTTTCAGATAGTCTAGAAAAATTAAAATGTCTCATAGCCTACAATCTCCTTCACACAGGGTGTGAAGCTCTCCACTTTTCATGGACATGTACTTTCCAAGTTGCAAAATATTCCTGCTTCTGGCTTCCCTATTCATATTAAGCAACTGGTCCGCAGGAATTTTGGTGACCCTTTGCAATGTATAAAACTCTATACCTGTTTACATCTTTTCCTTTTGCCTTATTTTCTTTTATTATTTTAATTACTATTCTTACTTCAAAGTTCAACTTAATTCTAACTGCCTTTATGCCAAATAAATTCTCATTGAAATCTTAGAATCATGCTCTCTGCTGCTGCAAAATCCTGGAATGCTTACTATATTGGTGGAATTTGCTCACTATTGGAAGTCCCCTCTTGTTACTTACACTTGGCCTTTGAACCTGATTTTATTTCAAATGAGGACTGAAGTTTCCCTTTATAGATAATCTTAGTCTCATAACATAGGTATATTTATTCTTGGTTTACTGAAGAGAAGTTGCATAACTCATTTAAAAACACAGAGAAAGTGATGAGTAAATCCAGAATTGTAACTTAGGTCTGTGATCTGTCTGACTCTAGAATGGATGCACTTTTCATAGTGTTAGTCAGGGGATGTGTTGAAAATAATATTATGTAACTTTCAAATGGCCATTTCTTTGTTTCAGTCATTCTGAACGAGCAGGGCTTTTCAGAAGCTTAAGTGAAATTGGAAAAGATGCTGATGAAATTCTGTCATTCTAAATACCCATTTACCCAACTATCAACATATATATATATATATATATTTTTACTTTGAGATGATGTCTCACTCTTTCACTCAGGCTGGAGTGCAGTGGCATGATCTCGGCTCACTGCAACCTCTGCCTCCCAGGCTCAGCGATTCTCCTGCCTCAGTCTCCCGAGTAGCAGAGATTACAGGTGTGAGCCACCAGGCCCATCTAATTTTTGTATTTTTAGTAGAGGCGGGATTTCACCAGGTTGGCCAGGCTGGTCTTGAACTTCTGATCTCAAGCAATCTGCCCATCTCTGCCTCCCAAAGTTCTGGAATTACAGGCATGAGCCACCTTACTTGGCCTATCAACATATTTAAATAATTATCTATCTATCTATCTATCTATCATCTATCTACATTTGTTTTCATGTGTGTATATATATAGCATGTTGTATTTTATAATATAAAACATATATGTAAATATATGTACAATTTTAAGTTTAGGTTGCTTAGTATAGTTATCTATTTTAGTCAAATTATGTAATTTCTCAATACGCTTTTATTAGATGATAATGTTTAAACTATCTTGAAGCAATCATAATTTCTTAAGTGACACAGGCACACTTATATATATGATAATGATTTGTATTTATTCTTGATGTCAAGGGATAGGATGTAATTTCGCCACCTCAACCCACATCACTAATTGCTTTTACCAATGTTGATTTCCCCATCCTTGGCTTTTCGAACTATAATGAAACAAACCATAAGAATAATGAACTCTTCCTTCTCCCAGCAAACACATGCTTGATATTTTTTATGGAACAAAATGTTACAAAAATAAACGTAAAGATTGAATCTAATATTAATCACATAAGGTTTTAAAAGTATGCAAATCTCCATATCTTCCTGTTGGTCACAGATTCTTTATTGTTTATGTCCTGTTCATTGTTCTGGCTACTGCTATATGGTCAGGAGCTTGTTTGCAAAACTTAGCTTTTCTCAAGTTTCATAGTAGAAGACAGTCTAATCTTCCTGTGATTTGCCAAGTGAAAATATTAAAATATAATATAGCAACAAAGTCACCCTGACAAAGTGGAACAATTAGGAAGTTGAATGTCTGCCTTCATTAGGGACTGTAAGTCCAAAGTATTGTATTGAAGAATGGAAAACATTTTGATTCTATACATTTCTCCAAAGCAGTTTGTTTGTTTTGTTTTGCTTTTCTTTGAGACGGAATTTCACTCTTGTTGCGATGGCGCAGCCTTGGCTCACCTCAACCTCCACCTCAGAGGTTCAAGCAATTCTCCCGCCTCAGCCTCCCAAGTAGCTGGGATTACAGGCACATGCCACCACACCCAGCTAATTTGTTTTGTTTTGCTTTTCTTTGAGACGGAATTTCACTCTTGTTGCAATGGCGCAGCCTTGGCTCACCTCAACCTCCACCTCAGAGGTTCAAGCAATTCTCCCGCCTCAGCCTCCCAAGTAGCTGGGATTACAGGCATGTGCCACCACACCCGGCTAATTTTATATTTTTAGTAGAGATGGGGTTTCATCATGTTGGTCAGGCTGTTCTCAAACTCCTGACCTCAGGTGATCTGGCCACCCTGGCCTCCCAAAGTGCTGGGGTTACAGGCATGAGCCACCGCGCCTGGCTCTCCAAAGCAGTTTAATTTGATTGTGGTCTAGGTGAGGATGTACATGTACAAGCACAAATATTAAGTGACACATTATTCAACGCAAATTAATGCAGTAAAATAAATATGAAAATGCCAAATGAAAGGTGGGGTCAGTCTCCAAATGTGCACAAAGGGGAGGAGGAACACAAATTATCAGAAAGATGAATATTGAATGCAAATTCACACCAGGGGAACAGCAACACAACCACATGTAGTCAGGGTGCCTGTGTTGCATGGTAGTTGATGGTATCACTACAAAGTCAGACAGATCTACTTTTGGGCCCTGGCTCTTCCTCTTACACCTTCACTTTGGTGGGCAAGTTGTTTCACACCTCTGTTTCTTTGACTATAAAAAGGGAATCACACCACTTACCACGTAGGAATGCCATGACGCTTAAACTAGATAATGTATGGAAAGCACTTAGCACAGTACCTGGCACAAAAATTTATAAATGACAATTATAATTAGCCAACTATGTGTGCTAGGGAAAGGGTAAGAGAAAGGAGAGAAAAAGCACATAAGTTCTGTAGGCTGGAATAAGAATAAGCAAAAGGCCTCATGTCACGTGGAGGAAATATGAGGGCCTATAATAAAAATTTAAGAGATCCATCTGGCAATTCAGTATATATAGGTTCTACTGGTCTGGGAAGCTATGGCAGAGAGATGGACTAAGAGGGGAGCACTGCACTCCAGGTATAGAATGATGGAAGGGGCCAGGGATGGAGGCTGCAGAAACAGAAAAGAAGGGGTAATCTAAGAGACTGTGTTGGGAAGGAATCAGCAGGTGTTGGTGTTAAATCAGACTTGGAAGGTGAAAGAGGAGAGACAAAAATAACTCCCAGATAAGAGTATTAGTGAGCTGGAAGGATGCAGAAATGAAGAAGTGATAGACACCCTTCTATTACCTTCAAAGTGAAATGTCCAACTACAGAACTACTGAAGAAGTGCTTCTAAATGTGTAATTCCGGGTATTTAAGATTAGGGACACGGAGAAGGGGCTAAGACATAAATTAAGATCCTAAGACAATATTTGATTATAGATTCTCTTTGAAATGTTGACATCGAGTTATCAATGGATAAAACAATGACTACAACAACAGAACAGAAGAAAAACGAAACAATCTATGCTCGTAATCAAATTACAATCCCGTTTGAGAAATAAAAGCGATCGATTATACACAGAAAATTTCTATAGCCAGCTAAAAGAAAAGGAAGTAGTTTTCTGCATGAATCTTGTTTGGAGTTAGAATGTCAGTAAGCATGTTCATTGTACTACTGAATATTACTGTAGCCTGGTAATCATAAAATGAAAAAAACAAAAACATAAACAGCAAGAGAGTAATTCTCATACAACAGTTGTACTGAGGTGACTTCACAGTTATACATGTTTTGGTAATTCTGCAATAAATTTGCCCTAATGTGGTGTCGTGCCAATATTTGCATTGCCAACTGCTGTCATCATAAGCCTTTTAGAGGCATCTGACAGTCCGTTTATCTTGCAAATACTTGCAAAACAAACAAACAAAAAGTAATGTTATATTTTAAGTTGCTTAAAAACTACTTGCAATTAGGAGCCCCGTATGTATTTAAATCAAAACAACCCCAGCAATGTTTTCAAGACTGCTGTAAATGCAGTACACGGATGAGAATGTACAGTGTTCCATAACAAGGGAAATCGTGATACCAGATTGCATTTACTTTTATCTTACCCAAAGTAACATTATCTTCAGCAACCATAAAGTAACAGCACTATCATATAAATCTATTTAAAGGAATTGGCAGTGTTACAATAAAGGCCTCCACACACTGGTTTATTCCCTGAAAATCATCCAAATGCCATTGGCCAAGAACTGAGACTTTTGATTTCTTCCTGAATTGCCACGAAGCACTCCCTTCACTCTTACACACATATCCTTAAAACTATGTCAAAAGCAGGAACAAATTTCCTAACCCAAACTGAAAAGTCCTTGGCTCTCCAGATGACTATAAATTGCATGGCTAAGTGCATATGGCCACAGGGCTGTCACAGTTACTTCTCCTGACAATTCATCATAGCATACTAATTCTATAATATCATTACTGCGTCTCTTCTCACTGTACTGATCCAGCCAGCTAATTTAATCAACTAATAATAGATTCAGAAATGGATGCAAGGGGCCCTAGCACTTCAAATTATATTACTAGAGATGTACTACTGCGAAGAGGACACATTCCTCACCATTCAACGTAACCTCCAGAAGTTAGGTTTTTCCCAGTAAGATGGGTGAGAATCCTGGTAAAGGTTTCAGTTGAAAAACTTCAACCATAGAATTTTTTCAAAATCAATCTTTTTTTTGCTTCAATGATGTCAACAGAAGGAAAAATATCTAACTTACTTTTTAAGTGTAGGGTTTACTATGGATATTAATCAGACACAGGAAATTCAGAAGTTTTCATAAGAGTAGGAGAAATCAGAGTTCTATGATTAACTGCAAAGTAAGCCATTCAAGAATGGACAATTAATTTTATTAAATTTTAATCTTCTCTGCAAATGTCAATGATAATTAGAAAACATTATTCTTTAACATCACAGTCCATCTTGCATGTCATGAAGAGTAATAAGTTAATTTATTATGAAGGAAAAATAGCCTGAAAACATAATGCTAGAAAGTATACAGCAGGTAAAATAAATGCTTCAAATATGCACATATCATTTATTTGAATGTAAAGTTAAAGGTGTAGTAGTTGTTTCTTTTTTTTTTTAAGAGCCACTTACTTGAAAGAATGATACAATTTCCTCCCAGCACCATTTCATGAAAAGGGACTTACCTATCTATCCTACAGTTGAAATGGTGATAGACAGAAACGTTTCTGTGGCAGACCTGTGAGCCAACTTTGCACCTAGATTTGCTTTGCGATTAACACTTCAGTGAGTGAACGCTGCTCTCTGAGTCCTGGCAAAATTCTTTACCTGTAGAGACTTGTGAGGAAAGAGAACCAACTTGCAAAGGAGCTTTTCTCACCAAAGTTTTGAAGTTACCACCCATCTGACGGAAACTTATAATACAACAGGGCCCATTTAGTAAAATAGTAACTGATGTACCAAGGTGATCTTTCCCAAGCAAATATGCAAATTTGAATATCGAATTCTTCCACTGATTATTTTTTCCACCAACAGGAAGGATGACTCTTGCTCCTCTGGATGAAGAAATGTTCCCAGAAGCCTGAAGATGAGTGATTTTTAACCAGCAGTGTGGATGCTGGAAATTGACCTAAGATAGGTTACATTTGATCAGTACCTCTTATTTCCCATTTAAATCATCTGTTAATGTTTTAAAATCGGAGACTTCATGGATAAATCTATATGTCTCACTGTTATTTCAAATCCCAAGATCTGATATTTTCATACACCCAAACACAACAATCAGATAGAGGAAGCTGAGAAGTGGGTGTACTCTCTCTGGCGAACCAGGGCCCCTAATACCTCTATAAATCACACCAGAAATCACCCTAAATCATGGGCCCAGTGTTAGCTTTTGTTTCTCACCTCATATCAGAACGAGTTTTATCCATTTTGCTATCTACATTACCTGGACACACCTACAGCTATTGACATTTCCTAATATTCCTTATTCCAATCAATTTTTTAAAGATCCTTCTATGGTAAAGATTTTTATAAAATATGTATTTACCATAAGATTATTGTTTCTTTTTAAAAGATGCTTTTAGGTTTTCTGAATATGGTAATTTTACAAGATCACTTCATGCACTTAGAGAGATCAACCTTAAATTTCCATGTGGAATTGCCTTTATCAGAAAATTTACAGTAAAATGTATTTCCACAAAAAATCAGTATCTACCTGGTATGAATCTTTCCTCTGTTAAAAGAGAAAATGAGAAAACTGTCATCGTGATAATGCTGCTGTATAGTTATTTTGAGAAACAAGTATAAATTCAGTAAAATGTCCATCCAATGTGACCCTTTGCTAAATGTGATTCAAACCATGTTTGCCTAGCCTAAATACAAGGCATCTCTATGAGCACTGTAATATAACAAACAAATAATTTTCCTTTCATCAATATACAACAGCTTTGTTCATTATTGAGAAACGTTAGGTGGTAAAGTATTGAGTGCTATGCATTTTATGCTTAAATCAATGTACTGTCTTGCAGTTATGCCACCTAATGTGTTTTTAAGTCATCCGCTACAGAGATCAATGTGATTCTTATTTGATATTCAGTGTTAAGTTCAGCCTCATAAATTTAGAATTGCACTCTGTTATTTTGATGGTTATATATTAACCACGTGCTGAAAGTTTTATGGTTTTATACTCAGCCTGGCTGTAAATCATACTGGTTCTATACGTAAAGCATAGGGTCTGGCTTGATTTTTATTGCTCTGCTCAGAAGGAAACGGATGGATGGCTGGATATTTGAGGGAGGTAAACCTACAATGTGTTTGGATAAATACCTCAGGTATATGAGCATTAAAGGCATGGTTCAGAAAATTCAAATTAGACATCTCACTGCAACCAGCCTCGTAGGCATGGATAATAATGCAATAGCAAGGTGTCACAAATTGGCAATCTTTTATATTAGTACCCTCAGTGGTATGGGCTTCGACCTCATACAGATTTATCCATGCTCACTCTATGGTGAGTTACTCTGACAAACACCGTTCCAGGTAGGCTAAATAGAATAAATTGAATACATTGTATTTCATGACTCAATCAGAGACCTACATATTATTTCAAAGATATACTAACATTACCTCCTTGAAACAATGAGCTAAGTTGTAATACTGTAAAAGATCGATGCCCACATAGAACAACTTAATTATGTAGAGAACAAATAGAACTGAATTAATAGTGATCATCAGAGCCAAAAAAACAAAAACAAACAAACAAACAAAAAACTCAGGGTAAAGGCTTTTGAAAATGATGCTAAACTAGTGCAAAATTAGATATAATAACAAAAATGTTTCCAGATAACTAGTATTCCTCAATTAAATGAAGATATAGGGCCAATGTACATTTCTAATCCTTCTTTCCATTGAAAGGGATAACATTTGGCAGGGTCTCAAATACTCATGCTCGCTGAAGATTCCAATTCAGTCCCTTTGCTATATTTTTGTCATAAATTGAAATCACTTTTTTTTTTTTTGCTTTCTATGACATATTTTCAGACTCTGCACTCATCTCCTTAAGTTAAACATGTAACATCTTAAACTATGACTAAACTGACAGACATGACAAAACATTTCAAAGGGAATTATGCAAGGCTGGGCCAAAAGTTTGATCAATGTGGATTTAGCAGCCTTTAGCAGAAATGCAACAGCCACTGTTTTTTCAAACCATTGGGAAATACAAATTACCTAACTTTTCTATTGTCCCTGCCATAGTTTTTCCTTAATTACTGATTCAAGGGAGAAGTATGCCTTAAAAAGCATTCCATAACTTCTTTTGCTACTTCTAAGGTTGAGTAATGGATAATCTTATCATGGCAAAATAAAAAAAGCATCTTTGCACACAAACCTAGGTGGTACCACATCCTCCAGTAATCATGTTTCTTACTGAAAGGGTATCTGTGAAGGTTTGGGGGAGGCCATCTTTCAAACATTTTTTTAAAAAATGTATTTGCAAAGGTTGTATTTGGTTAACAAGATTGACATTACTGTAAATCAGCGGTACTCAAACTTGTAGTAAGAATCAGAATCAACTGGAGAGCATGTCAACATACAGATTGTTAACCCTAGTTTCTTTTTTTTGCTTCTTTCTTTCTTTTTCTTTTTCCCAGACAGAATCTCACTCTTTTTGTTCACCTTCTAGGTTCAAGCAATTCTCCTGCCTCAGCCATCCAAGTAGCTGAGATTACAGGCAAGCACCACCACACCCGGCTAATTTGTGTGTTTTTAGTAGAGACTGTATGTTTCACCATATTGGCCAGGCTGGTCTTGAACTCCCGACCTCAAGTGATCTACCCACGTCAGCCTCCCAAAGTATTGGGATTACAGACATGAGCCACCGTGCCTGGTCTGCTAACCCTAGTTTCTGATTCAGGTGGTCTGGAGAGGGGCCTAAGAATTTCCATATCTAGTCCTAACAATTTCCATAAAAAGTCCCTCTGTTTTCTCCTCAGAACATAATGCTGCTGCTCCCGGGACCCCACTTTCTGAACCATTACTAAAAACACTTCCTAGCTGCTGCTGTTCCTCCTTCTTTCTGAGACTGTTTCCAAAAACAAAATGTGATTCAAGTTTAAGAGCTTTGGAGATTCTAAAAGCCCACTGGAACGGGAGGGATCCTGGTGGTCTGCTAGAGCTAAACAAATTTTGATAGAGTTCCCAGGTGAACCCTTAAATCCCACTCCACCCAATTTGATAGCTAGAGATTTCTGTACCAATCCAATACCCAGAAAACATTTCCTTGGTGAGTTCACTGAAAATGAGTTTTATAAAATTATTTGCATTTAAGTAGTAAGTGTTTTTCTGACTTTCACATTTCTATCTTTTGTCCTTTTCCACACATATATAGTTTGATCAGCAGTCATTCAGTCAACACAGATGTATTTAGACATGAACATGATATCGTAAGTTTGTAGATCTTGTAAACAAATCACTTAATAATTTTAAAGATGGAAAAGTTAATTCCTGATTGTTTCAGGTGCATTCTATACAATGATGATTATTCTTGACAAAAGGTTTGAGTTTTAATAACATGATTTTGAAGACCAACAGAGGGAGTTACTAATGCTTCCTAGATTACTTCATAACTTAGACTTCATCCAATCTCCTGGAATCCTATAGAGATATTTTAAGCTAAGTCTTAAATTGACCCTCATTCTCTCTCTCTCTCTCTCTCTCTCTCTCTCTCTCTTTCTCCCCCTGCCTACACACACACACTCACCTAACCACACACATGCACACACAAACACACACACAACCTGGGTAACAAATATCATAGCCTTTGGAAACTGATAATTTAGAGCAGCTTCTTGGTCTCTCTTCTAACAATGATACACCATCTCTTTCAGTTAAAGACTCAACATGCTCCAGAAAGGTTACACTTTTGTTTATGCTTCACAATTAAAGCGCAAAGAAAGATTTTCTCAAAGATTATATGTTTATTGGTCAAAGGAATTTGTAATTGATCTAATAATTTGAAATCCGATACCTCAGATGACCAGAAATAGCCACATTTATGTAAGTATAATATCCCATGCAAAAGTCAAGTATACTTTACTTTTAAAATTTAGTTTTGATTTTCTACATCATCACTTTCCTATCTTCTGTCAGCCTCAGGGAGTTTATATAATTTACCCAGCATTTCCAAGTTAAGCAAATGGTGGAATCAGATTTAGAATGCATCTCCATCTAATAGCAAAGACCATGCTCTTTTATTGCACAACCATGTGTTTCTAAGTTGACCAAATATGTTCCTCTTTTAATGAAATTTATAATTTTAAAGAATTTTCTAGGGAACAAAGGTACATCTAATCAACCTCAGGTTTCAAGTGATTTTTACTTGGTTGTGGCTCGAGGTTAATAGTTGGGATCTCCACTAAATTACAGGCAGCATTAGCTCCTTATTTTGATAGGACATTCTTTTCGATGCTAAATACAATGCACTGACATATACTTTAAAACACACAAAATTAAAAATTATATGAACTCTGTTCTTTTAGGACCCAGAAACATTGTACATTTCTTCTATGCCCATGGTCAATCTCTACCTTAAATAATAAATAAGAATGACAGGGAAGTTGCATTTCTCTGAGGGATTCTTTCTGGAATAATTTTAGACCTGCTTTATGCATACCAAGGAAGCTGTCAGTTTATTTGATCTTCAAATACACTCAACTTTATCGGGAGAATCTTTGGCAAATCACAGACTGTTCACTTAGACACATTTTTTTTTTCTTTTGTAAGACACAAAAGCTGAATTCTCTATAATAATTTATTCCTTATTTAGAAGTTTTGCTAATTTTTATAAATGAGTTGCAGAGAATGCAGATATGATAAAGATGCTGCAAAGAAGATTTTTATGTCTATACCACAAAATGGAATAAATCAATTCATCGAGCATATGGCTTATTAGGCTTAAAGAGCTCTTTTCCAAGATGATTCTGAGCACCATATTTTGAAAGATAAGGTAGTGGGTTGTTGTTTTTGGATATTTGCCTTCATAAAGATAGGCCATCTGTCTCAACAAGTGAAAAGAGTTGAATGCTTTGATTGCTATTTTCCTAATCAAGACAAATTCGAATATATTTTAACACATTGATTAACCAGATCTGACATTATATCTTGGAAGTGTTTGCTGGTATCATCACTGTAAGAATTTCGTGCTGGCCACAAAATTTTCTACATGCTCCATACTTGACAGGTAAGAATTTTATTTTCTGATGGTAGATAGAAATTCATGCTAAAGCGGCCGGGTGCGGTGGCTCAAGCCTGTAATCCCAGCACTTTGGGAGGCCGAAAAGGGCGGATCACCAGGTCAGGAGATCGAGACCATCCTGGCTAACACGGTGAAACCCCGTCTCTACTAAAAAATACAAAAAACTAGCCGGGCGAGGTGGCGGGTGCCTGTAGTCCCAGCTACTCGGGAGGCCGAGGCAGGAGAATGGCGTAAACCCGGGAGGCAGAGCTTGCAGTGAGCCGAGATTGCGCCACTGCACTTTAGCCTGGGCGACAGAGCCAAAAAAAAAAAAAAAAAGAAATTCATGCTAAAGCAATGAAGCTACATCACAATGTAACCCCAAAATTTGTAATTTGTTTAGTTGGGTTATTAAATTAATATTAATTACAAATTTCTAATCCCAATTTTTTGGTACTTTCCTTATGAAAAGCTTTTACATTTAAAAAAGCTAACAAAGAAGATTTTCAACACCACAAGAAAGTTCCACAGTGAAATAGCATCATCAGTGTTAAAAATTTCATCATGGCTCATTGATACGACTAGTATTTTGCTATTATCAATGTGCTGAAACCACACACACACACACACCCCACACCCCTACCCAAATAAAAATGGCATAAGCACATTTAACACTACCAATACAACATACTTTTACTTAAACATGTTTTCTCTGTATAAAGGAATATTTTATTATTTAACAAATCAGAAAAATAGAAAAACACAAACAAAATCATCTATAATCCTATTATGTATTCATGCCGCTGTTAATATTTTTGCGCGTATGCTTCCACTCTGCTTTCTGTGTGAGTTTATCTTTGTTTCTTTAAAGCTTAATTGGTTCTATAATGTGTAGGCCAATTTTTAGGTTGCTTATTAACTCAACAATAGATGAATGAGTATTTCCCTACTTATTAAAATTGCACAATTACTTTTAAAATTGCCCCTTCAGGATATGAAAGTTTCTTGTACCGTTTTACAACTTTTTTGTAAGTTTATCCATCCTGCTTTGCCCAGACATTCTCATCATATTTTTTTGATCACTAAAATCTGAGAGAAATCAAACTCCAGACTTTAGTTAATATTACACCCTTTTTCACTGCACACAGCTATTACTCCTGACCATAAGAATAATTACTTTTAAAAACTATAATTGGTTTAGTTTCTTATTCTTACTGCTATGTTCTTTTCAAGTGGCATTGCTTAGTTTCTAGACAGGGAAACTTGAGTTCATTTTTATGAACAGCATGACTGTCAACATATTTCCCAAGTGACTTCGAGTAAAGTCATCTTTCAAGTTCTAATCAATGAGGTTACCTTAGTACATTAAATAATACACCCTATAAAATGATTGTATGCATATTTGCATTTTAAAAATTGTGTCTGTTTATATATATATATATATACACACATACACACATATTAGATTTTGGGAAAAAATACATGGAAAGCAAACAGATCTAAAATACAATGACATATATAATAAAATACTATGCCATATATAAGATACTCTGTCATATATATATTAGACATATATACACACTATAGATACATATTAAATTATATATATATGTATATATAAATAAAAATAAGATTTGGGGGAAAATACATGGAAAGCATACAGGTCTAAAATGCTCTGTCTTGGCTGATACCTGGCCCAAAAGTAAGTACTTTAGCACATCTCTAATACACTCAATAAGCTTGCTATTATTAACTAAAGACTGAATTTCAAGTACATTATGGCATCACTTGAAGTAATAGCAACTGAAATGTACCTACTTAATGGAATCGATCTTTCATAAAGACCGCAGTAAAGTATTATCAGAAGTCACTTATTGAACTTTATTTCTCAATGATATAATAAAGAGTAACATGTCAAGAATAAAAATGTCATTTATCACCTGAAGCTCTGGTACCTCAGAAATGCTATCAAGAAGTAGGGGGCATTCTCTGAGCAATACAAAAGAGTAAGAATTTGTCATCTACTAGAGCTTCTTGCCAAAGAGATCCTCAGTTCATTCAACACCCAGGTCCAAATCCTGAGATGAGTTACACATATATATTCTCGAGAGAGAGCAATATTTATTGCATTGCTTTTACCAAGCAAACTCCTTAACATCTCCAGTTCCAAGCTACCTTCTGCTTTTAGGATTTGAAATGATTGGAAAGAAAGCAGATTTATCTTCTCTATTGAGTTACTACAGTTTGCCACTGATATGTTTGGTTTTCATTGTCAATTTGCTAGATTTGATATCTTCAAATATAACACATAATCCACAATGGGCCACAATGGAATAAGGAAATGCAATGGAGTTTAGATATTTCCCCAGAAGAAGAATGAAAGTTTGATAATCCATTGTATGAACTTCCCAGTATGGATGGGATCAGAATGTATATACTGACACCTCTTTTCACTTTTAGTCCCTTCATATTAAATGAGGATGGTTTTCCTTTCTAGGAGGAAGGTCTACTTAAGTGAAGTTGGAAATAAACGGCCTGTGGGCTAATATATGCCAGCTTGTGGTTTTTTCTTGTGGTTATTGTTGAGACAGAGTCTCACTTTGCTGCCCAGGCTGGAGTACAGTGGCATGATCTCCGTTCACTGCAACCTCCACCTCCTGTGTTCAAGCAATTCTACTGCCTCAGCCTCCAGAGTAGCTGAGATTACAGGTGTGTGACACCACACTAGCTAATTTTTGTATTTTTGGTAGAGATGGGATTTCACCATGTTGGCCAGGCTGGTCTTGTACTCCTGACCTCTCAGGTGGTCTGCCCACCTCAGCCTCCCAAATTGCTGGGATTACAGGCATGAGCCACCACATCTGGCCATTTTTTTTTTCTACACAAAATTCTTTTTCATTAGGTTTAATTAATTCAAATAGTAAGAGACTTCACACTGTTAAAAAACATATTGATATCTGAACTTACTTGGAAAATTACAAGATCTGGGAAATTCTGTGCTAATTTCAAGATAGCAACAACCAGCTGGGAACACAGCTCAGCTCCTTTAACTAGTACCTATGTTCTAGTTTGCTACAGATCCCATCATTTGCAGAACACATGTACAGGTATCTATAACCAGCATATACCCAGTCATTTATATTTTTAGTCTGGTTCTTGTAGGCATTCGAGTTTGAGATCAATGCTTACAAAATCCCTATAGCTGTACAAACCACAGTAATAATCTAAAACAATGACAATGATCCTGAAGAAAGAAAGATGAACTTGAATGTCCCAAAAGCAAGGGCAAAGCAGGTGGTGTATTTCAAGTGCATGTAGAATTAATCCATCCTCATTTCTTTTGTTTTCCTGTTTGCATTCTGTTTTCTCATATCAATTGCTGCTGTGTGTTTTCCTTCAATGTTTAGTTAACATTGTAAACAAACACCTTATTTTCTATTAAATTATTAATCAAGAATTACACTAACTCTGGCATCTGGAAATGCAGCATTTTGTCTACTACCAAATGTCCGTGTGGTTCAGTGGCCTGGTAGTTAAAATGACACCACCACGACACATACACAAGCTAAAATAAAAATCTAAAGTAAGTAGGTACTTCCAAACATACAGAAATAAGACATTCCCCAGGGAAGCAATAGGATGCAGAAAATGTAATAAAGATCTAGAAGTCAGGAAGGTCTAGATTTTAATCTTGCTTCAGTACTTATATAACCTTAGATAAGATATTCTTCTTGGATGACAATCAGTTTCCTCGTCTGTAAAATGCTTTTTCGTTCAGAGTTCTGTGAGGAAAAAACCATGCTCATTATAACAGAAGACATTTTGTGAACTAGAAATCAAGGGATAATATTGATGGTAATTGTCTTAAAATTCCAACTGATAAAGTAAAGCTGGTGATTTTCTGCTGCTATACATTCACATTTATATTTCAAGGATTTGACCAGGACCTGAAATACTCAATCTACTCTACTTCAGCATATGCAACTAAGCATGCAATTGCAAAAAATAATTGAGCTCTTTAAGTCCATTGATAATACTTAATTCTATGAATATGCATGTGGAGAATAATATAATTTCCACAGGGTGCCTAATGTCAGGCTGTAAAGAAGGAGAAGCTGATTTCCATTTGGAACTAAAGCAAACCCATCATTAAACATCCTGGATGAGAACTGACAAGGTGAATTACTACAAACTCTAAGCAAACTTTACAAGTACGTTTAATTAAACAAGAGTCTATTCGTTTTTGCCACCTCATTTAGAAGCATTTATTTAGGTGTAGCATTTCTACTTAAGGACTTGGTTAGTCACTATTTTTGACTCTATTACTGGCGAAACTCTACACACGCTCTCTGACTTCTCTAAGAGGTCCTATTTATAATCAGTGTATTCTTCTCTGGTTGAAATTAAAATAAGAAAGTTTTAACAGATAAACAACACTTTGGACCTAAAATGTAAAGTGGCTTAGTTTGGGGGTTTTTGAAATCCTGGATGACATGGCAAATCAATTACATTATCTCTGCCTCAATAGGTAATGCTATGAAATGGGAAGATTCCTGCCAGCTCCTTCTTTGGAATGGTTGTTGGTATCTGTGTGTGTGTGTGTGTGTGTGTGTGTGTGTGTGTGTGTGTGTGTGTGTGAATTGCACTATATCTAAGGTAAAGGTTTGTGGGGCTTATGTCCTAAAATTACAGAGTGAGGCTGAGTTAGGAAGAGATGAACAGAAACAGTTCTCCTGGAGCTTTGCTGAATATTTTGCAGAGCACACTGCCAATATGAGGAGATGTCTCTGAAGCTTTCACTTGCTTGATTTAAAATAGAGTGTAAGAGCCTGGCATTACCCAGATTACATTTATTAACAATATATAAGAGCTTCTTGTGAAGGCTCATATTATGTGATTACTCATTCAATCAATGAAAAAAATGTTCAATAGTTTTTTAATCCTCACATTGGGCCAAGGGGCAATATGAGCAGTATCCTGTGGGATGTCCATTTATACAAAATGAGAAATAAAGAATCACAAAAGTCGTATAACTTGACCAGAGCGCCATTGCTTATCAGTAGCAGAACTGGAGTTTGCACCTAGATGCAGGAAGCTTCAAGGCCTGTTTTGCACCATGCTATTTGGAAATCATATACAATACCAAGAAGAAAAAATTCAAAGAAACAACCCATAAGGAAAACAACACAAATATCCATCAACAGATGAACGAAAAAAAATAAACATGCTATATCCATACAATGGAACATTATTTGTCAACAAAAAGGAATAAAGAACCGATACATTCTGTGGCATGGATGAACTTCAAGAACATCGTGCTAAATGAAAGACACCAGTCACAAAATACTACATATTTCATGATTTCATTGACATGAAATGTCTAGAATAGGCAAATCTATGGTCACAAAGTAGATTGACGGATGCTGCTTAGGGCTGGCAGTTGTGGAGGGGAATGGGAATGACTGCTAAGAGTTCTGATTTTCTTCCTGGGGTGATAAAAATACTCTAAAATTGATTGTGCTGAAGGTTGCACAAGCCTATGATATACTAGAAACCATTTAATTTTGTATTTTAGGTGGGTGAATTGCATGTTATATGGATTATGTCTTAATCATAATGTTACAAAAAATAAGTCGCAGGAGGAACATGAAGAAGCACGAGTAGGGCGTGAAGAAGCGGAAAGAGATGACCAACACGCATGGAGAGGGTCATTGTAGATCTCCATTGTATATTTCAATGATATCAGCAGCACTGGGTTTATCTTCACTGGAGACCATGATGAAAAATACAGTTTCATGCAAAAGCAATTGTGATAAACTTCCAAGGAAGTCACTTATGGCCTTACTGATGAACGTGGTTAAAAGGGCTTCCTTCAAAGGTTTATCTCTCCTCAAGGGGCTACACCAGGCCTTTTATCCTTTTCACTCATACAAACTCATCTTGCATGAGACCCATGTGATAGTCAATCATGCTATTTGCCTTCAGGAATCCTGTATCTACTGTTACGAAGAATCTTCTGATCTTACCCTATACTGATGGACAGTCAGTCATTTTTTATAACCCCAAATCACCATCATTAGTTTTTTTTTTTTTTTTTCCTCAGGGAAATACACCCAGAAATTCCCCAATTGCACAGGCCTTTCATCTCCCCTCATGCCTCTCTCAAACACTCTAGTGCCTCTCTCTGCCACTCTTCTCTTCTACCCATCCTCAAGCTTAATAACACTCTCTTGGCCTAGAGACAAGAGGAGAGGCACAGATGGCACATCTTGAGAGTTAAATTGGTTTAAAATGTAGGTGTCATTTTCTTCATGAAAGTTAAGAGGAGAAATAATTTACAATTCTCTATGAAACCATTATTTTAAATAGAGAGAAAACAGGTGAGGGTATCACATTTCACATGTTTTAAAACATGCAGCTGTTCTTGGGTATATCACTTAAAGAAGAAAAAGAAAATCTTTTGGTGATAAAGAATTACTTAAAAATAAGAAAACAGTTGTGGCATCATGCTATAAAGAAACTTGGCCAAGGATGGAAGGAGGTTAGTGTTATGTCTATACTAATTTCAAAGTCACCACCAACTTTCTGTGTTATTCCCTGGTGCAAGCTTGTACCTCTTTATAATGCCTTCAGAATAATTTATCACATAGTAAAGATTTTAAAAAATCATTATCCTTTTGATCTAAAAATCCTTATACTTCAACTTTAATATGTTCTTTCTGAAGAAGTTGCCACGTATATTTTACTCCTCCGAGAAATCAACAGCAGAGCACTCAAACAAGGTTTTAGGATCTTCTAATCCCAGTTTTTAAAACGTTATAAAAGTTTTTTGTTGTGTCTATCTACCATGACCCACATGTTCAGGTAGAAGGCTTGAAGACCTGCAAAGCATTGACAAAACTAAGCTGGGGAAATCATTAGAAGGAATATCCAGACATTTCAACTAATGATTTAAAGTTAGTTTAGTACTTAGGAGTACTTCTTGCCTATGGCAAATATATTAGCATAGCATAAGTAAGCTATGAATAACATTGGTTTATGTTGTGTCTTCAGGCTACTTCAAACTGTTTTTTTTTTTTTTTTTTAAATACCAAAAATCAAGGGTGGCAGACATTTCAGCTTGGTTTGGTATCCCAAAAAGCATTTTTGAGAAAGAAGTCACAAATGGCCCAAATGTATTAGTATTATTCTCTCAATATCAGGGATTTTAAGGCAATTTTGTTTTGCTAAAAAAATTAATAACTATCACACACACACTCACATATGTGCACATATACACATTTTCTAAGTTGGTTGGTTAATCTTTAGAGAAAGAAACTGTAACCACAACCAAATCCATTCTCTTTTGTTCCTCATAAAGGGTTTACCTCAAATCCACCAAATCTGCACAACTTGGAGCTTTCAGGCCTTCCTATGTATTAGCTGTAAGCATATACTTCTTTTATAAGGCCCTCAGAAGACTACAAGACAGACCAAAAGTAATTCAAATGATTTCACATTGCATCATCTAAGATTGGTCACCCAAGAGTGAATTAGGTAACAAGGCTGCATGTCTCATTGTTCTGATGCTGCTGGCTCTGAAGTCTCCTTAAACCCTTGCTAAGCTATAGAGCAGTTTTTGTTTGAAAATCCCTTCTATAGGAGAACAAAATACATTGAAAATACAAATGGCTATTTATCATTTATTATGTGCTAGGAACTGTGGCATGCCTTTGGTGTATCATGATGTTCCATTCTATGTGCCCTGGAAAATTTCCTCATGTTACGGGATGGGAGAAGGAGAAAGAGAGAATTATACTTCAGCCAAAGTGAGGGATGGGAGACATTAATCTCTTCACAAGTCAGACAAATCATTTCCTTCTAACTCTTGCTTACCATATGTGTGTCTCAAAACTCTAAATATATCCATACTTGATACATGTTCACATCATTATGTTCTGTGTATTATTGTAAGCATTAAACCTTCGTACATACTTCTCATTGTATAGGACTGTATGCATTAACCCATGCATTCTCAAATTTAGAGCCAGTTTAAGGGATTTTTCAGAGGTAAATGTTTCTACCTATGATTATGATTTTACCTCCTGGTTGAGAATAGAACCTAAGGAAGAGACAGCGCTCATATAATACATTAGCTTATATAATCCAACTACAATCTTCTAAAATGGATATTTATATGCTCTTTTGTCATTTAACTGGTGACCAAGGAGAATCTCAGAAAGATTAAAAAATCACTGATCACCCAGCTTTTACTTAGAAGAGATGGGACTTAAATTCAGGTGTGTCTCAATTCAAAACCTAACTGCTTCTCTTATTTTAAAAAATGGTACTAGGCCGGGCGCGGTGGCTCAAGCCTGTAATCCCAGCACTTTGGGAGGCCGAGACGGGCGGATCACGAGGTCAGGAGAT
>NW_012115932.1:11276754-11279977 GCF_000951035.1 Colobus angolensis palliatus | reverse complement strand
AAAAAAAAAAAAAAAAAAAAAATGGTACTGACAATCTTCTCTTATTTTGAAGGGACTATTAAAAAGCTATAGCACTATATGATGATTAAATAATCAAAATAAAGGAGAGAAGGGCCATTAAACATGCATTTGTTGGTTGTTGGTGGGGGTGACATGGGATGGGAAGGAGAATATACCCTCTATAAGTTCTGTTTTTATCCACCTTTCTTTCTCCTCTGTCACTTAAGGAAATGATAAAGACAAGAGAAAGTTACAACTGAAAAAACCCAAACTATCAAACAATAATACAAACTGATTTTGTCAGTGAGTTTTATGCTATTTCTCAAAATTTAGAATGTCAGTGTTCTAATAGGAGAATTTATTCCCATACCCAAAGCTGGAAAATAGGGGTTTTCTTAGATTAAAAAATATTATTCAAATGAATCACTGAAGCCTATTTACCATCAACAATCTGGTGCAACTTCTGAGTAACTCCCTCAAAGAGTGCAGTGGCTTTGATTAAAATTCACTGTTTAAGCTTGCAGAGGAGGTACGTTTTTAAGCTAAGTGCGTTAGCCTTTTATTCAGAACATTTTACACTCTGTCCTTGTAAAAATTTAAAGACTTCTTGTTTAATAGTAATCCTCAAATGCTATATAAATCATGAGAATCTTACTGACTGCCCATGATTCTCAGCAAACACAATTTTTAGAATTGTAATTTGAGTAATTCCAAGTATCAGCCATGCTTGGATGCCTCTCCATAAACATCCTTGCTCCAAGGATGCCTCTCCATAAGCATCCTTGCTCTGGATCAAGGTCCTCCAGGACAGAATATGATGAAAATTGTCAGCATCACTCCTATAAGTTGAAAACTTCAGAATACATACAGCATGGGACAGACACCGTTAGATTGTCTACCATATATGAGGCATTAGTACAGAAAATGCAGGATCTCTACATATGTACAGGATGTAATGTTTGCTCAGCTTTTATTTTTTTATACCCTCCTCTTTGTTAGGCTTTTTAAAAATTTATTTCTTCATTTCTTAAGAGACAGAGTCTCACTCTGTCACCCCAAGCTGGAGTGCAATGGCAAAATCACAGTTCACTGCAGCCTCAACCTACCGGGCTCAAGCAATCCTTCTGCCTTAGCCTCCCAAAGTGCTAGGATTGCAGGCAGGAGCCACCACACCCAGCCTTTGTTAGGCATTTTAATCAAGCATCTACAAGGACCTCACTTTAGAATATTCCATCAAATGTTATCAGTGTAAAATCCAAAGGCATTTTCTCATTCTTCATCCTAATTAAATATTTTTTGACTTACGGCACAGTTGACCTTGCTCTACTTAATAGCCCCTTCTGCCAAGAAGAGGATAGATTCGCCCTTATCCTTTCTCCATCTCTTCCACTGATTCACCTTCCTTGGACTGTTCCCTAAAAGGGAGCATTTCTAGGTTTGTGTCCTTGGCCCTGGTCCCTTTACACTCCTCTGCCGGACATCTCATCCCCTGATGTAGCCCCATTTAATCAGTCCACTCCTTTGTTAATAACCTTCGGTGGCCCACATTCGCTTCCATGGTAAAGTCAAAATACTTTGCTATGCAATTCTACATTTTCCAAAAGCTGGCTCAGGATTAACTTTCTAGTATCTTCCTTGTTCGCTTTCAATTTCTCTCACACTCCACTATTTCTTTATTTCCCTATCATACCATGTAAGAGCTCTGAATTTATAGTATCTTTGTATTCTTATCTCAAGATGTGATCTATTCTGTTTCTTAACAAGAACAATCTTCCACTAGCTCAAAGCCGAGCCCAAATATTAACTTCTTTGTGCAACCTTTAATCATGGCGTACTATGTAAATGTTGCCTATACCAGGTAGTAGATATTACATTGAGCCCATTTCAAGTATTTTACTAATTTACTTTTCACAACAAAGTCATGACTTGGTTCTTCCATCATACCAGTGCAGCAAACTCTACTCAGAGAAATGAAGTAATTTCCACATCTCAAAAGCTAGGAAGTGACAGAACTGAGCTTTACACCCAAACAGTCTCATTCCAAAGAAATGTGCTTAATTACTGTGCTATGCTACCTCCTGACACCACTTAGGTCTTTCTTCCTAGGATGCGAATTGCTTGGGGGCAGGGATTTTGCAAAATTTATCTTTGTATTTCTAGTTCTCAGCATGTAGTAGATATTCAATAAATGTTTGATGACTTGTGCTCAGAATGAGTGATGCTGCAGCATTCTGCTGTAGTTAAAGGCGCTCTGTACTACAGCCTGCGATTGGACTTCTTGCATATTTTGATCCCACATCTATCTCTCACTCCTCACTCTGCTCATCCTGGCTTATTATTGGCTTTGATCCGTTTCACAGCTCCTTTTATCATCAACTCTGTGAGTCTGGGATGGCTGCATCTCTATATTTACTGGATTAGACTTCTTAATTAATATTTAACTCCCTTTCCTTGAAGAACAAAATGAAAGCAAAAATGAAATCGCCTTCTAGAATTCCTTTTTGATATACAAGGCAGACCTCCCACTTGTGACAGGTTCCCAGAAAAAGAGGACAGTCACTTTAAGTGAAAATTATCTAATCCCCATCGCCTTTAACATCAGATCAATGCAAGAGCAGGGATTTACATATCTGCCCAAGGACCTGATAGCCAAGGGTTATGAAAGAGACACAGAAATCACATTTAATCATTTGCATGTGATAAATCTACAAGCTTCCAAAGCAGTCTACATTGATTAAATATGGCAAAAATTATTTTAAAAACAGTAACACCAAAAATAACCAGTACTATGCATGAATTGTTTACTACGTAACAGGCACTTCGCTAAGAGCTTGATGTACTAGCCCATCTCATTTAATAATCACAACAGGAATAAGAGAAACGGGGCTGGGTGCTGGTGGTTCACGCCTGTAATCTCAGCACTTTGGGAGGCCAAGGCAGGTGTTGGGTTCAGGAGTTCGAGACCAGCCTGGCCAACAGGGTGAAACCCTATCCCTACTAAAAATACCAAAATTAGCTGGGCATGGTGGTACATGCCTGTAATCTCAGCTACTTGGGAGGTTGAGGCAGGAGAATTTCTTGAACCTGGGAAGCAGAGGTTGCAGTGAGCCAAGATGGTGCCAACTGCACTCCAGCCTGCACAACAGAGCAAGATCCTCTCAAAAAAAAAAAAAAAGAAGAAGGAAGAAAGAAAAAAAAAAGAAAAAGAAAACAAGAAAGAGTA
>NW_012115932.1:11168070-11276704 GCF_000951035.1 Colobus angolensis palliatus | reverse complement strand
AAAAAAAAAAGAAAAAGAAAACAAGAAAGAATAAGGGAAGGGGACAATTATTATACACATTTTGCAGAAGAAAATTGTGTTTTGAGAGCTTGTTGGTAATTTGCCAATGTCATGGAGCTGATAAAGGACAGAGTTAAGGTTTAAACACTTGTCTATCTGACTCCAAAATTTCTGCACTATAGCCTCGATTGTCTTCATATCAAAAATTATGATATTGACACCCAGAGAGATTTAGGTCTGTTGCCCTTGGAACAGTAATGGCCATATAACTAGTGGGTCGCAGAGCAAGGACAAGAAATCACATCTCTAGACTTTTTCTACTAAGCCCTCGGACATCTCCCATTAGTATGTTACACCATCATAGTGCATGGAATATATATAGTTCTCATATTTTCTTCATAAAATACATTGGAAGTTGAAACAAGACTATGGTCATAGGCACAGTTTTCCTGGGAGAGATAGTAATAGAAATCTTTGATATTTTTAAAGCATTGAAGCCCACTTAGTGGATTCTAGAGAAAATCATTCTGAGACATGTTTTAGAGCCTTTTTCTTGATACGAATTTCAGAGAAGCAAACAAAGATATATGAGGTTAAGTTGCTATTCTGGTATCTTCAAATTCCAAATACCATTTCTTAACCTACTCTTTCAGCAGGAATAGAAACAGTATTTTGTATCCTATTGAATAAGATACATATTTCTTTAGAAGGTATGATATAATCACCTTCCCATGGTTCTCTCAATCCCTTCCTTGTTGGTTTGTTAATTCACCACATTATTAATCTCTTCAAAATAAGAAAATTATTATCTCTTCAAAATGAGAAAGATCAGTTTTATATCGAATCACAGACACACACACATACTCAGTGCTCTGCAACAAAACTTATCAATCACGGGTCCATATATGTTGCTTTATAAATGATTTCACTATCATTTTCTTTCATTAGTTAATTTTCAGAATGTTTTGTGATTATTTTGAGAAAAACTTTGTTAAGTTAAATGAATAAGGACTTAAGTCTCCTGATGAGTATGGTTTTACCAAGATAATAGTTTCTTATCTTCCATTTTTTTTGAATTTGCCTTTCTGTTTTCCTTTCTTCATTTTCCCGCATTCTCTCTTATTCTCCCTACTTCCCTTCCATGGTTTTGTGACTCATTCCGACAAGCAATGTGGTAGCCTTTGGAAACATACATAAATAAGATGTTGTCCCTATATTCAAGATTTCTTATGGTGTGTTAGAAAATGTTTTTTCTTTCTCTCTGCACTCACCAAGGACATCTGATTCTGTTTATTAAAGGAAGACTCCATTACTTCTCCAGCATCAAAAGTTGATCAGTGCCTTAATTGAGAAATAGATTGGGGATATTTCTCCAGGATCAACAATGAAACTGTCCACCAGGACTGAACCACACTTTTGCTAGTTCTTCTAACCCCATCCATCATCAGGAGTTAAGAAAGTTGCCCAAGATCCATCTCTCCCTAGCCCTTGACATTCAAAGCCTTGCCTTCACTGTCTGCCTTCACCCTTGTCATATCTACTGTCCCTCTGTATGTCAATCACTGAAAAAAGTCTTAACCATTTATCTAAATGCTGATTTCATGGTCTTGCTCCAGTAGAAGTCTTGTTCTTCCTAAGGACACTACTTTCCCTGGAGTAGTTACAGGTGGTGGAAGTTTTTCCTCCCTGTGCCATCATATCAATGGCACTGAAGATATAAAAGAGATACACACTGCTTCTTGTCCTTGGTACAGCATGATGCTTCAATGCTTTGTAGACATCCTCAGCTTTGCATCTCTTGCCATCAGATTTTATCACTACATTACCTCTCATTCTTGTTGTCATTCACTGACACCCCTATTTGAACAACAACTTCCCATTTTCCCCTTCTCTCAACCCCTGGCAAATTTTATTCTACTCTCTGCTTTTAAGAGTTTAATTATCTTAGATACTTCATATAATTGGATGCATGCTGTACACGTTCTTCCGAGATTGACTTATTTCCCTTACATAATGTTCACAAGGTTCATCCATGTTATATCATATGGCAGAATTTCCTTCTTTTTATGGCTGAATAATATTCTATTGTAGGTATGCACTACATTTTCTTTATCTATTCATACATTGATGGACATTTAGGTTCTGCCCACATCTTGGTTACTGTGAATAATGCTGCAATGACTTTGGGAGTACATCTATCCCTTTGAGATCCCGATTTTAATTCTTTTGAATAAATGCCAAAAAGTGAAAATGCTAGATCATATGGAAATTCTATTTTTAATTTGAGGAAACTCCATAATGTTTTCTATAGTGGTTGTATCATTTTATATTCCCACCAACAGTATATAAAAGCTACAATTTCTCCACATCCTTGACAACACTTATCTCTTGTTGTTGCTTTTATAATGGCCATCCTAACAGGTGTATGAGATGATATCTCATTGCAGTTTTGATTTCTATTTCCCTGGTTATTAGTGATGTGGAGTATCTTTTCACATACAGCAAGTCCTCACTTAAAATTATCTATAGGTTCCTGGAAACCGAGAGTTTAAGTGAAAGGATGTATAACCACACCATTTTTTTTTTTCTCATCAACTTTATACCCTAGGGATGCCGAACAAAATGACATCATTCAAGAGTCACTGTACTTTGTTTTCCTTAAAGTTACAATTTCCAAGAACTTATTGATGAGATTCACTGAGGACTTGCTATATTTTTGGCCATTTGAATGTCTTCTTTGTAAAAACCAAAAGCTTTCCTTCTAAGATCAAGAACACTACAAGGATACATGCTCTCACCATTTCTATTCAACATAATGCTGGAAATCTTAGCAAAGTAAGTAGACAAGAAAAGGGAATAAAAGGCATCCAAGTTAGAAAGGAAGAAGTAATGCTATCTCCATTTTCAGATGACACAATCTTATATGTAGAAAACCCTAAAGACAAAAAAAAAAAAACCCAAAACCAGAAAACAAAAAACCCAACCCCACAACTTGTTAGAACTGATGAACAATTCAGTAAAGTTGTAGGATACAAAATGAACATACCAAAATTAGTCATATTTCTATACACTAACACTGAACTATTTGAAAAGGAAACTAATAAAAAATCGATTATAATAGGAGCAAAAATATATTTAGGAATAAATTCACTCAAAGCAGTGAATGACTTGTCCAGTGAAAACTACAAAACTTTTATGAAAGAAATTAAAAGAAACACAAATAAATGAGAAGAAATCCCATGTCCACGGATTGGAAGACTTAATATTGTTAAAATGTCCATACTATCAAAAGCAATCTATACCTCCAACGCATGCAATCCCTACCAAAATTCCAATGACATTTTTTACAGAAATAGAACAAATAATCCTAAAATCCATGTAGAATGATAATCTTGGTTCAAAGCCAAAGCAATCTTGAGAAAGAAGGGCAAAGTTGGAGGCATCACATTTCCTGATTTTAAAATATATTACAGTCTGGCCTGATGGCTCACACTTGTAATCCCAGGATTTGGGGAGGCTGAGACTGGTGGCTCGCTTAAGTTCAGGAGTTTGAGACCAGCCTGGGCAACATGGTGAAACCCTGTCTGTAAAAATATAAAAAAAATTAGCCGGGCATGATGGCATGTGTCTGAAGTTCCAGCTATTTGGGAGACTGAGACAGGAGAATCACTTGACCCCAGGAGGCAGAAGTTGCTTCCTGAGCTGAGATCACACCACTGCACTCCAGCCTGGGTGACAGAGTGAGACTCTGTCTCCAAAAAACAAAATAAATAAATAAATAAATAAATTTGTATTTATTTATAAGTCTATGTGTCAAATTGACACACAAAATAGTGTTCAAAACAGTATGGTACTGGCATAAAAACAGACACTTAGACCAATGGAACAAAATAAAATGCCCAGAAATAAAGTCACGTATATATAGTCAACTGATCTTCAACACAGATCCAAGAATACAAAAAGAAGATAGGAGAGTCTCATCAAAAAATGATGTCAGAAGAATCAGATAGTCACATGTGAAAAAGATGAATTTGGATCCTTATCTTACACCATACACAAAAATAAATGTGAAATGATTACAGACTTAAAATGTAAGACTTGAAACTGTAAATCTCCTAAAAAAAATTGGGAAAGAACTTCATGACCTTGGTCTTGGCAAAGATTTCTTGAATATGACATCATGGGCACAAGCAATAAAAGCAAAAATAGGTGGGACTACATCAAACTCAAAAGCTTCTGCACAGCAAAGAATACTAGCAACAAAATGAAAAGGCAGTCTATGGAATGAAAGAAAATATTTGCGTGCCATATATGAGTTAAGGAGTTAATATCCAAAATACGTAAGGAGCTCCTACAACTCAATATCAGAAAACCATATAGCCTTATTTTAAAATGTGCACAGGATTTGATATTAATCTTCAAGGAATCGTTTGCAGACACCTCTTAGCTAATATATACAGAAATATTCCTACCTTTACCTTCAAAGTACATTGAGAATCAGATCACTTCTTCCTATCGCTATTGTCCCAGATAGACACTGTTATCTCTTGTCTTGGTTACTGCAATAGCCTCCTGTTCTCCCTACTCTTGTCTTCTTCCACTATATGCTCAACACAATAGCCAGAGCGATCTTTTTCATGGGAAGTCAGATCATGACATTCTTACGCTCAAAACTCTGTCTGGATACTTATTTCCCTCAGAGCAAAGGCCACCATTTTAAAGAATCTGTGACACCCTATATGACCTGACTTCACCTTCATTTCTCTGTTCTCATTTCCTGCTATTCTGCCCAATTTGCATTCTGCTGCAATCACATTAACTTCCTTAAATACACCAAGAGTGTGCCTGCGTTAAAATCTTTATACTAGCTCTTCCACCTGACTGAAATGCCATACACCTGAAATCCGTATAGTCAATTCACTTTCTCTGTTCTCTTGTTCAAATGTCAGCATTTTAATAAAGTTTTCCTTGGCCCTCTGACCTGCATTTACTACTGCAAGACTCTGGCAATCACAAACTCCTATTTATTTTTACTGTCTTCTTTTTCCCCATACCATTTATCACTATATAGCGTAGTTCTTTTCTTTCCTTCATCCCTCCCTTCTATTTCTCTCTCCCTCCCTTCTATTTTCTCTCTTGTTGCTTTATTTCAAGTTCATTTTTTATTGTCTAATAAAAATTAACTTTTGTTTTTGTTTTTCTGAGATGGAGTCTTGCTCTGTCGCTCATGCTGGAGTGTAATGGTGTGATCTTGGCTCACTGCAACCTCTGTCTCCTTGGTTGAGGCCATTCTCCTGCCTCAGCCTCCCGAGCAGCAGCTCACCACCATGCCTGGCTAATTTTTGTATTTTTAGTAGAGATGGGGTTTCACCATGTTGGTCAGGCTGGTCTTGAACTCCTGACCTCCTGATCCACCCGCCTAGAAAGGAAAATGTGTTTCTAGTTTGTTAATGAATATACGCTAAGCACAATAAACAATAGATGCCCAATAACTAACTAAATAAATATTTTGAGTGCAATAAAAGTTTATAGTTAAATGTTATTGCCATGAATTACCCTATATATTTTGAAATTACAGACAACTTATATTAGGGTTCTCCAGAGAAACAAAAATAACAGAATATATATAATGAAGAGATATTACAAAATATGGCTTCACATGATTATGGAGACTGAGGAATCCCATCTTCTGCCTGCAAGCTGGAGAAAACCAGTAGTGTAGTTCCAAGGCCTGAGAACTGGAGAGGTGTAGATTCCAGTTTTGGTCTGAAAGCCTGAGAGACAGAAATGCTGATGGTAGGAGAAAACCAACGTCCCACTTTAAACAATCAGTCAGAGTAAACTCAACCTTCAGTCAGAGTAAACTCAACCTTCCTCTGTCTTCTGTTCCATTCAGGCCATCACTGGACGACATCATGCATACCTGCATTGGGGGTGGCCATTGACTTTCCTCAGTCAGCTAATTTGAAAGCTAATCTCTTCTAGAAACATCCTCTCAGGCACACCCAGAGATAACATTTAACCAGCTACGTGTACATCCTACGGTCCAGTCAAATTGACAGGTAAAATTAACCATCAAACTAGTTTACAATTATATGAGAATGCATATCTTATTTATTTTTGTTCCTGTGCCCCTATCACTTTTTAAATTCCTGTTCTCTTTCTCCTGTAATGATGAGGCTCAGCCAGTCTTGCCTCCTTTGAAACAGAATAATGGAGAGGGAAAAAAAGACTGTGGGTTGAGAGATGACAAAAGCCACACCACAACCAGAAGCCATCAGGGAGCCCTAAAGAAAATCACACCAACAAGAATGAACAAAGAACTACCTTGTGCAAATCACTGATTTCAGTCTCTGTTGTGTGTTCTTTCTTCTCTACCCAACACTTAAGGACCACTCTGAGTTTGCTCCTGGCCCCCTCCTCTTTTCTCTCCACTTTTCCCCTTGGGTGAACTTATCTACTTTCCTGGATATATACAGACCCCTGCTAAGCTGCTGATTCTCAAATTGACATCTCCAGTCTAGATCTCTTTTGCAGGTTTCAGTCTTAATAATTACACAATTACCCACATTGCCTTTCTACTTAGCTGTCTTATTTAACAATGTCTAAAATGAATAAGCCCCACATCCTATCTTCTCCAAGTATTCCTCATCTTAATACTTAGGAGTCCATCCAGTATTGAAAGTTAGAAATCCTTGAGAGTGTTTTTTTGGTTTTTGTTTTGTTTTGTTTTGTTTTTGATGGAGTCTTGCTCTGTTGCCCAGGCTGGAGTACAGTGGCACCATCTTGGCTCACTGCAAACTCTGCCTCCTGGGTTCAGCCAATTCTCCTGCCCCAGCCTCTCGAGTAGCTGTGATTACAGGCACAAGCCACCACACCCAGGTAATTTTGTATTTTTAATAGAGATGGTGTTTCACCATGTTGGTCAGGCTGGTCTTGAACTCTTGACCTCAAGTGATCGGCTTGCTTCAGCCTCCCAGAATGCTGGGGCTACGTGCATGAGCTACCGTGCCCAGCCAAGAGCTCTTGCTTTTCTTTTCTCAATTACTACATTCAAACTGTCATCAAGTTCTGTATACTCTAGTTCCAAAATTCATCTCAAATCATTTACTTCTCTACTTTGGTGAAGGTTACACCATTTCCCCTAAATTCTTGATGAAATGGATAAATAAAATGCTAAAAAATTTCAAAGGAGTGGGAGTACATCTGTAGTTAAGGAAACCAGAATGATTTCATAGAGGGCATGGCACATTAGATAATTCTTTGATAATCGATAGGGATGTAACAGATAGGTGGGGATGTAACGGATTTGGGGATACCACTGCAGACAAAGGGAATGGGAGGACAATGACACAGGGGAAAAGAGTATGCTCTGGAAAGAAAATAAGTAGACTAGTTGGGCTGGAGCTGCAAATATATTTAGAGAAGTGGGAGCAAGGGCTAAAAACATAAAATTGAACTACATTGTGGAGGGCCTGAAATACCACAGTGGGACAGATTAAGTTGATTTGTATACTTCCTGCTTTCCCGATGTGCCTTGTTGTTCATGGTCATAAATGTGTATCAGCGGAAATGGAAGACAACCTGTACTCTCTTAATTGTTCTGCATTTCACTGAGGTCTTTTCCATTCCAAATATACAAGGGGATGCCCCAGAATATAGAAATGTTTTCTACGGTTTTTATTCTATAACATCAATTATTAAGCAACACTGTATATTAGCAGAGCCATATACTTATTATAATAGTAATTGCTTCCACATGCTTATTTTCAGAGTCTTTTCTTATGTACTGAGATATTTATCTTGCCTGCAGAACTACCTATTTTGTGAAAATACCAATAGCAGGGCCACCACTGTGTTTATGATTACTAACCTCATTGAATCAAAGGCACCACAGATGGAGGAAGTTTTAAGAATATTTAATACATAATTTACTCGATTCTATCTCCTCAAGGTGCCTTGCAGATTGTCCTAGTACATGTGAGTTTCCTTTCATCATGTGGAATGCAATTCTATCCTTGGTTTGTGATAAATTAACAATCTGATATAAAGTCCTGCATTCCAAACAATAGCTGACATATTTAATATGGAAAAAAAAATTCCCCACTCTACTCAAAGCTAGCATTTCTTCTTTGGTCAGTGTGACAATTTTAAATTGCTTTCTAGTTAGCCCTGATTTCTGAGGCAACTCCGTAACATATTTGGTGTTCTATCCCACAGAAAATAAGTCGCATGCTTTTGAAAACGTAGCCAAGTGATTTTCACACCAATAAGTGAACATTTTCAAGCGTTTGTATAAACAACAAGGTACAGTAGGACCTGGGATCACTGTAGACATTAATCTGGGATCACTGTAGACATTGTAAAAAGCTAATACAAACTAAAAAGTGAGATGCGTCATCCCAGTATCTTTTCATATGGAGAAGAAATCATGAAATAAAAAATACATGTAGAGAATGAATACATGAAGAGTTGCTCAGATTAAAGTGGAGGGAAGCCAGAATAAAAATATTGTGATCCATAATTTGGTAAAATATTAGTGATCATTCCCAGTGACTCCTGAGCTCAAGAACCCCGTGTGCCTGTTGCTTCTCCCACAGTGCTGGTGCAAGAGTTCCTTTGAGAACACTGGTTGAAAAGGATTGCAATTTCACATAGCTGTGTATGTTCTAACTCTTCTAGGAATTCATCCTAAGAAAACAGTCAGGGATGTCCACAGGAATGTAGCTATAAGGATTTTATTCATCACATTGCTCTTTACTGCAACTAAAATAAAAATTAGTTAAATGTACAATGAAAGGAAATTGAGGAAATGGATCCCATTAAAGGAGTACTATGCCCCTCTTAAATATTGAAGAAAATATTTAATGTCATGGGGAAATGATTTTAGCTCATTTCCAAAAAAATTAACGCTACATAGGACTTGTAAAACATGCCAACTCTGTAAAATTATTAATCTCCCTCTCTCTTTCTCTCAGATAGACACCCAGACCAAAAGATATATGCCTCAAAATAGTAACCATAGTTAGTGTTGGTGTCAAATTATAGGTGATTTCTATCCTTTTTCATGCCTATATGCATATATATATGTTATATATGCGCTATATATGTACATATACTTTGTATAATTCTATGTTATATAGTTAATACACATGTATATCTATATATAATGCATATAAAACATATAGATATCTTACTTTGGACAGTGTAAAGACTTAACAATAAAAATTGAACTTTTTTAGAAATGGTTAGTATTAAAGTGAAAAACTGCTAGCATTAGGATTCTGTTTTATTTTGAGAGTCCAAATGGGCTGAGAATCTTTAGAAAGTATCACAGAGAACAATATTTTTTATCAAATTCTATAGGACCTGACAAATATATTTACTCTTACAAAGTAAGGGAGAATAAGAGTAATAAAATTTAGTGCTCATCTTTAAAAAATTAGAAAAAGCACAACACAATTATATCAAGCACTCTCTCAGACCACAGTGGAATAAAACTAGAAATAAACTCCAAAGGGAATCTCAAAACCATGGAAATTACATAACCTGTTCCCGAATGATCACTGGGTCAAAAATGAAATCGAGATGTAAAGTAAAAAATTATTCGAACTGAATGACATGACACAACCTATCAAAATCTCTGGGACACAGCAAAGGTGATTCTAAGAGGAAAGTTCATAGCCTTAAACCCCTACATCAAAAAGTCTGAAAGAACACAAACAGACAATCTAAGGTCACACCTCAAGGAGCAAGAGAAACAAGAACAAACCAAAAGAAAGAAGAAGAAGAGCAGAAGAAAGAAATAACCAAGATCAGAGAAGAATTAAATAAAATTGAAGTAAAAAAAATACAAAAGATAAATGAAACAAAAGCTGGTTCTTTGCAAAGATGACTAAAATTGATAGACCATTAGCAAGATTAACTAAGGAAAGAAGAGACAAAATCCAAATAAGTTCAATAAGAAATGAAACGGGAGATATTACAACTGACATCACAGAAATACAAAAGATCAGTCAATGCTACTATGAACACCTTTATGTGCATAAACTTGGAAAACTAGGAGAGATGGATACATTCCTGGAAAGGTACAACCCTCCCATCTTAAATCAGGAAGAATTAGATACCCTGAACAGACCAATAACAAGAAGTGAGATTGAAATGGTAATTAAAAATTACCAACAAAGAAAAGTCCAGGACTGGACAGATTCACAGCAGAATTCTACCATTCAAAGAAGAATTGGTACCAACCCTATTGACACTAATCCACAAGACACAGAAAGAGGGAACCCTCCCTAAATTATTTTATGAAGCCAGTATCACCCTAATATCAAAACCAGGAAAGGACATAACCAAAATGAAAACTACAGATCAATATCCCTGATGAACATAGATACTAAAATCCTTAACAAAATACTAGCTAACTGAATCCAGCAACATATCAAAAAGATAATCTACCATGATTCAGTGGGTTTCATACCATACCAGGGATTCAGAGATGGTTTAACATATGCAAGTCAATAAATGTGATTCACAGTATAAACAGAATTAAAAACAAAAATCCTATGATCATCTCAACAGATGCAGAAAAAACATTCGAAAAAATCCAGCATCACTTTATGATTAAAACTCTCAGCAAAATTGGCATACAAGGGCCATACCTCAAAATAATAAAAGCCACCTGTGACAAACCCACAGCCGACATAATACTGAATGGGGAAAAGTTGAAAGTATTCCCTCCGAGAACTGGAACAAAGCAAGGATGCCCACTCTCACCACTCCTCTTCAATGTAGTACTGGAAGTCCTAGCCAGAGCAATCAGACAAGAGAAAGAAATAAAGGGCATCCAAATCTGTAAAGAGAAAGTCAGACTATTGCTGTTTGCTGATGATGATGATATGATTGTTTACCTAGAAAACCCTGAAGACTCCTCCAGAAAGCTCCTAGAACTGATCAAAAAATTCAGCAAACTTTCCAGATACAAAATTAATGTACACAAATCAGTAGCTCCTCTATACACCAACAATGACCAAGCTGAGAATCAAATCAAGAATTCAACCCCTTTTAGAATAGCCACAAAACAAAACAAAACAAAAAACCACTTAGGAATATACCTAACCAAGGAGGTGAAAGACCTCTACAAGGAAAACTACAATACACTGCTGAAAGAAATCACAGATGACACAAACAAATGGAAACACATCCCATGCTCATGGATGGGTATAATCAATATTACAAAATGACCATACTGCCAAAAGCAATCTACAAATTCAATGCAATTCCCTCAAAATATCACCATCATTCTTCACTGAATTAGAAAAATATTCTAAAATTCATATGCAACCAAAAAAGAGGCAGCATAGTCAAAGCAAGACTAAACAAAAAGAACAAATCTGGAGGCATCATATTACCTGATTTCAAACTATACTATAAGGTCATAGTCCAAAAGAGCATAGTACTAGTATAAAAATAGGCATATAAAAATGGGACAGAATAGAGAACCCAGAAATAAACCCAAATTCTTGCAGGAACTGATCTTCTACAATGCAAACAAAAACATAAAGTGGAGAAAGGACACTCTTTTCAACAAATGGTGCTGAGATAATTGGCTAGCCACGTGTAGGAGAATGAAACTGGATCCTCATCTCTCACCTTATACAAAAATCATCTCACGATGGATTAAGGACTTAAATCTAAGACTTGAAACTATAAAAATTCTAGAAGATAACATTGGAAAAATCCTTCTAGTCATTAGCTGAGGCAAGGATTTTATGACCAGGAACCCAAAAGGAAATGCAATAAAAACAAAGATGAATAGCTGAGACTTAATTAAACTAAAGAGCTTCTGCATGGCAAAAAGGAACAGTCAGCAGAGTAAACAGACAACCCACAGAGTGGGAGAAAATCTTCACAATCTATACATCTGACAAAGGGCTAATATCCGGAATCTACAATGAACTCAAACAAATCAATGAGAAAAAAATAATCATTCCATCAAAAAGCAGGCTAAGGACAAGAAGAGACAATTTTCAGAAGATATACAAACAGC
Source organism: Colobus angolensis palliatus (assembly GCF_000951035.1). Lineage (NCBI taxonomy): Eukaryota > Metazoa > Chordata > Mammalia > Primates > Cercopithecidae > Colobus > Colobus angolensis. Next base: position 11,264,655 of record NW_012115932.1, on the reverse strand, counting down.
CAACAAATATATGAGAAAATGCTCAACATCACTAATGATCAGTGAAATGCAAATCAAAACCACAATGTGATTCCACCGTACTGCCCCAAAAATGGCCATAATCAAAAAATCAAAAAATAATAGATGTTGGCATGGATGCGGTGAACAGGGAACATTTCTCCTCTGCTGGTTGGAATGTAAACTAGTACAACCACTAAGGAAAACAGTGTGGAGATTCCTCAAAGAACTAAACATAGAACTACCATTTGTTCCAGCAATTCCGCTAATGGGTATCTACTTAGAGGAAAAGAAATCTTTATATGAAAAAAGATACTTGCACATGCATGTTTACAGCAGCACAATTCACAATTGCAAAGACATGGAACCAACCCATATGCTCATCAATCAACGAGTGGATAAAGAAACTGTGAGATATATATACATATATATATATAATGGAATACTACTCAGTCACAAAAAGGAATGAATTGGTAGCATTCACAGCATGATTCTAAGTGAAGTAACTCAAGGATGGAAAAGCAAACATCATTATGTTCTCACTCATAAGTGGGAGTTAAGGTATGAGGATGCAAAGGCATAAGAAAGACACATGGACTTTGGGGACTCAGGGGGAAAGGGTGGGAAGGCACTGAGGGATAAAATACTGCAAATAGGATGCGTATACTGCTTGGGTGATGGGTGCACTAAAATCTCACAAATCACCAGTAAAGAAGTCACACATGTAAACAAACACCACCTGTTCTCCAATAACCTATGGAAATAAAAAAAAATTAAAAAACAAACCTAAGAAAATCCCACAATATAATCCAAAAGTTAAAATGAGGAAATGAAAAAATATAATAAAGATGAATGTAATGAGAAAGGAGAAGTAAATAAAGACAAGTAGAAAGCTTGAAAAAAAAATAATGTCTTTCAAACCTGATTAAAAAACATGAGTGATAAAAATATAAAAGATTAGAGATGAGAAGGGAGACATAACTATAGTTACAGGAGCAATTAAACAAATTGCATGAGAATATGACTCATGAAGAAGCGGCAAGGATATAGAAGCAGAAATAATCTTCAAGAAACCATTAATCAACCTGGAATAGTTCTAGCCAATGTTCACCTACAACACACTTACTGTGCCCTTAAAAATAATATTATGACTTTTTTCCTTGTACAAAGCAATATTTGATGCTACTTTATTATTTAATCATTTGATCAAATATTGTAAACACTGGAATCTAGCTGTTGTAATACTGTATTCTACATGTAAGCAGAATAGATTGCACTGTAAGGTACAATCCCTGCATTGCAGGAGTGTGGAGTTATGTACCTCCTCCTATTTTCCTGCTTAATTACTAATATTCAGTATTCATATGCTAGTCAGAGGTTAATTTCTCCTATTGAAATGCCAAGAAGCAGGTAGACTCTGTGGTATAAGAGTTTCTGGAGTCCTTCTACCTGGACTACTGCTTCTCTTTCTGATATCACTTCTAACTTTGTTACTTTCCATCCAAACACGTGTGTGTGTGTGTGTGTGTGTGTGTGTGTGTGTGTGTGTGTGTGTGTGCTGTATCTGTGTGTTTCAATCAGATGTTTCCTAAAATATTGCAGTCTTTGCTCACATAAACTTTCAATAGTTCTGTATTGTCTGCTTGATCAGACCTTAACTCCTTAAGATGAAGCTCACAGCTCTTGGTCATCTGATTACTACACATCTATTCATGTATTTCTACTGCTATTCAATAAAATCACTATATTCCAATTAGTCTGACTAGAGTTGGAATTTTTTCTAGACTAGAAAATGTCCCTGAAAAATGATCATCATCTTCACCTCACCTCCCATTCTCCAAACACCATACACTCTCGCTTTTCTTCATTTAGAATATTCATCATCTAATTTCCATACATAAAAGTCCTAACCCCTGTTTACAACCTAATTAAAACCACACCTTCTCAAAGCTTCCCTTACTGTACCAGTATGCTAACATAAATAATGTCTATTTTCTCCCTATTGAGGGTATACAGAAATATCTCTGTAAATGCATGGGAGTGCTTGGTTTCTTCAAGAAACAACAAAGTCAATATTTTTGTCTATTCATCTAGGAAGTGAAAGTCAGCAGAGAGAATTGAAAGAGAAAAATAGGAATTTTGCCATAACATAGTTAGGTATGATTAGCACATATGGTCATTACCAATACAAAGACAACCAAACAGGTTGCCACAAAATAATAAATTATCCAAATATTTTGAGGAGTGAGTAGTTGCTCAGGCTTAATTTCCTGGGAAGTCAAAGGTCTAAAATAATCAACGTAAGTCTTTTGGACACATCTCCAATGTATACATTTCTGTATTTATGTAGCCTGTCATATACGCTGTGTGTGTGCATGTGTATGTGTGCATATATATATACCAATAAATTATTTGCACCGTAAAACGTATCCAAAAGTTAAAATTTTAAAGAACGACTGAAAATGAAGGTAAATTTATATGGAAGTTTTGATTATTTTTTATCCTGCACCAGTTTATCATGATGCTCAAACCACATCTTGGAGACGTGATCTCACTAGTTTTGACAAAAGGATAGAATGAAGTAATAAAGAAATTAGCTCATGGAGTAGGTGATTAGGCCCTGCTAGATGCAGGTTGGGGAGGGTAAGTGTTGGGGGAAAGGTGAGAGTTGGGAAGGAAAGAGGGACATATTGCAAATAAAGTGGATTTCCCACCAAGTCAAATATTTCTCTGACAGTTTCAAAGAGGTTCGGAGCTCCTCAGAGGCAAGAGTTCTTATGTGGGACTTGAGAAAACATGGGTGTTTTTCTGTGGATTCTGACTTACATGGATGAGATAGCATCACTGGTTTAAGGGATCTCAGGCTTTAAAGGGCGTGCTCCCTGATGTAAGATGACTCACAGAGTTCAAGATGCAAGAAGGTCAACACAGGTTTCTCTTCTCTCTCTCTCCCCTGAAACTATACACTACAAAATGTCTACAGTGCTCATTTTGGCGTTTTCATATATGGTCTTCATACCCCTGGAATTTGATCAATTTATATTTATTGATTTCTGTCCCTCTCAATAACATCCCTCTTCCCAACAAAGCACCTTCCCCACCATGCACACACAACACAGACACACAAATACAAAGAGACACACACACAGTGGCTTTGTCCAATGCAGAGCAATTAGCAATTACTTGAAATCTTTTCAGAAATAAGCACCCCCCAAAATTAACGCATCTCCTCATTTGAGAGTACTTTCCTATTTTTCACCAATATTGAATAAAACAACACATAGTTTAACTTTATATTTGTGTGCATATTAAAATGTGCATATCTAAGCATAGTGTGGTACCTTTCAAACACCAATTTTCTTCTTTAAAAATTCGTTTCAAAGATCCTTTTTGATTATTGAATGTGTCAGTGTATTTCTTGCATAAAATACTATGAAAAATATTTCCCTAAACTAAAAATGTTTAAAAGTTCCTTTCAAAGATCCTTTTTGACTATTGAATGTGCCATAGTATATTTCTTACATAAAATACTACAAAAAATACTTCCCAAAACTCCAGTGCCTAACTTTCTGGCTGTAAGTGAGTTCATGCCACTTTTCTCATGATTAACATGGATGGAAAGACTGCCGTGGTGTTTATCTTTTTTATTCCCCTGAGAACAGTATAACTCTGCATAAGTTATCTCTTAACCTACTCTTTTTCAAAGAATGCCTACTCAAATATTTCAGTCCTCCTTAGGAAACATGCTCATATTTCAGTTAACTTTTCTTCTTCACAAATAAGAAATGAGGATGGGGAGTGCAAGTCACTCCTCAACGTTCCTTGGCTAGCCTGCTTCTACATTGGTTGAAGAACATTTCTTGGTTTCTGGAACACTGTTTCTGACTCGCTGGTTCCCAACTCAGCATGAGCTAACATTGCTCCATGTCTTTCTCTCTTGGCATACTGAAGGTCTTCGTCTATCACTGCATGTCTCTCTTCTAGCCTTCACTTTATTGTCTCCAACTTCATTGTTACAGACTCCATAAACCATTGCTGGATCAAAACTGAACATAATTAGCACAAAGTCATTTTCCTCCTCTTTAAATGTCTTCCTCCTGAAAAGCCCTGGGGTTTTCCTCAATAGCGAAGTAGCGAAAGTTTTTAAAGTAGGTTTTCCCTCCATCTATTTCCAAATAGTCCACCTAACACTTTTACATTAAAATAGCTTTAAGAATATGTGTTAAATCAAATACTCTGACCTTAATTTTTCAGTACTTCAGGGCATCTACTACTTCGGAAGATGGAGATGACATACTACCCACTTAAATTCACCCCCAACGTATACAATTATTTTATTACTTTCTAAATTAAATTGATTTTAATTTGATTTAATTTTATCTGAAGCATTTAAATCTAAATGCCTTAAAACCATTTTAGAAATTTAGTAGAGCAAAATTAAACCCACTTTGCAGATGGAGCAAACTTACCAAAAGAAGTAACATTCTACCTCTGAATACATGAACCCATAAAACTGCTGGGTTCTAGCTTTCTACAATTTTTATATCTGATTTCCATAAAGATTGTATGTAGGTCAAGGGTCTTGCTAACTCAAGGATCAACAAAGGCTAAGTCAGACCTTAAACAACAGAGTAGCCTGGAGGAGCATCAGGTGACCTCAAAGACATGGAATCTATCCAGAACTGCTACTGCTTCTAATCCTATCTGTCCTGACCAAAACCTGAACCAGTGTGACTGAATCTTCTTATGTTTTGAGGATGGCCAAAAATAAAAATTTCTAATATAAAATCTCTCACTTTTAAAATATTGGTTGTTAATCTAAAAATGTTTGATACTGCACTAATCAAATTAAACAATTCAAACTGGATTCAGCCTGTAGACTAACATGCAGTTCGTAACTTCTGTTGTTAACTATCCCATAAACCACTTAGCCACACCTTAAACTCCCACTCCTCAAACAGAGTTGATGGAAAGCAGGAAAGAACAATTTTCTAGAAGGTTCTTACAGCTAGCACTTAAATAATACTCAAAATTAAATCACAAGTAACATTTTTAGCTTCATGTATAAGTCTATATACATAATGCCCACATATCTGGAATTTCTATCCTATTTACAAATCTATTATTAATACCTGAAATTTTCTTCTACCTGCTATGTCTCAGTTTCAGAATGGCTAATTGAAGTGCCTCATTACTTCTCATACATTCTTCTCTAACTTGTTTTACTTTGATATTATTTTTTGTGCAGGCTTCTTCTGATTCAATTGTCTGTAGAAAATTTATACTATCAACTTCCTCAGTTTTAACTCATCTTATTTATGACTTTAATTCTCAAGGCATGGCACATCTCTCCTACCTATTAGATACATTTAATTTGATCATTGACAAACAACAACTAAACTTAAAAAAATGACCGAACAATAAGCAAAGAAAGAGTTTTCTGACTGAAGAGGCTTCCAATCGCAAACGGACAAAAACATTTTGCTTCTTACTATTTTACTGCCTTCGCAGTAAAAAGAGCAACTCAACTGAAGTTAAAGTACTGATATCAGGAACTCAGCAGCTTAAAACCAAATGATTATCCACCAAGCCCAATGTCTCCCCGAAGGCCTGGAGATTACACATGTAATAATCAGGCTGCCCTTGCCAAAAGGAAGGCTTAGTGCTTCATTTTATTTATTGTATTTATTGAATGGAGCTATTCCTTGATAGCCCCTGGAAGCATTAGCAAACATGAAAGAAACCACCAAAGGAAAGGAAAAAATATATAAATAACTAAAGACCATGCCACTAAAGTTTATAATCTGGAAAGTGCAATACTGAAAAAAAGCATAGACTCCTACACTCCTCGAAGTACTCTGTTCTACTTTACAGTAACGTAAGAATTGCTTAATTTGCCAAAAACGTAAACCTCTAAAGTTTCATACAAGTCCATTTGCAGAATATCAATCCTTTCACTTCTAGCTTTCGTATCATGCCATGTGACAATGTGATATTCTTACATCTTGCCTCTGGTTATAAGTTATTATCAGCTGTGTTTGAGCATCATAGTGATCATATGTTAAGACTCCCATTAATAAGCTTTTTAAAAATAAGTTTTCTCTATAGCCTCTGATACCTGGACTTTGAGGGAATTGAATTAGAAAAATGTAAAGGAGATCATTCTTTCATTTAGGAATGGAAAAGACAGAACCTATGATATTTTGTGTTTATGTCTTTCATTCTTTTAAAATCCATGATAATTCATTTCAGATTCTTCTTTATAATGGTATTCTTTTAAATGTACATGTATGTAAAATAAAGCTTAAAAACACAAATTGAAATCATTGTCATCCAAATGGCTTAAAAGTTTGTTCTGTTTTTTTTTTTTTGGTATGTTTTTAAATTTTGTTTTGTTTTTAAGAAATTGAGGCAACAATTTGCTTTAGGGTCCATGGAAATTGGCTTCATAAAATGTGGCTGGAAAAGAAATCATCCCACATCAACATTAAGCATAGTCAAATATGAATGTATGCTTTTTGTAGCTACCTCTTTTACTACCCTTGCCATTGCCTTTTCACTTGCTTAAGAACAAAATTATGGGCCTTTGGCTAGGTCTGGAGCTCATAGTAAGTTTTGATGTCTGTTACAGGCATTCTCTGTGATTTTACATGAGGGATTAGGGAGAAGAAATGGGTAGAGTGGGTTATAAAACACAGAGTTAATTTGAGCATGTAAGGGTAATAGAGTGGGAGTAGAAATAGAATCCCACTTGCATGTTTAGTTTGTGTTTACTTAAGAAACACTCCAGTGCTAGATTTATTGAGAAGCCGCTTTCTGGAGAGAAAGGAAAAAAATTTAAGTAACTCACCTTGAATGACAAATGAATGCAACTTGGTTGGCAGTAACAATCTAAGGACATTGTCCCTGGTGCTAAGGAAAATCCTTCCTTCCCTTAGGCTTCATTCCTCATGTCTCAGATAACAAGCAGTGAGTACCTGGGTGTGTTGAAACTCTGCCGAGGAGATGGATAAGCTACAGACCTTTTGCAAAAAGGACTCAATCTAATAGAATCTGTGTTCCACAAATACACTTTACATAAATCCATTATGTGCCCAGAGCCAGCTTGTTTTATAAATGCATTTTGTGAAATGCAATGGAATTAACCCAACATTTATATTTCAACCTCAAAGTACATTATGAGAATTGTAAATTTCCCAATTACAACAGATGAAAATGAACATTGTGCTTATTTACTTTGGGTGGACGTGGAGAGGGGTGGGGAAGAATAATTTTCTTAAAAGTTTAACCGACGCTGGATTTCATTTACTGCCATTTCTGGCTTGCTATTTCATACCAACTTTATTTTCTTTGTTTATTGTTCTTATTTGGTTTTGTTTTTCCCTTTCTGGATTTCCAATGAAATAACTGAAACTGGAATTTTGCTGGAAGAAAAAAAAAAACAAAACTCAAGGATATTTTTAAGTCCCAAGGTGAAGAAATCACCTGAGGGAGTCAAGAGAACATAGACCAGATTTTTACAGTTTGTGCTACTTTGCATCTTTAAGGAGGCAATTAGTTATTCTTGTGTATTAGTGACTGTCCCATTTTCTCCATAACTCAGATAATACAAATGGTCTTAGAGAGGACATATTTTAAGGGGGTCAATTATTACTGAACAAAAGTATGGATTCTAATTTAAGGTTACTAGGAAAGCCCTTTCTCTGGATGTCGTCAAATTTCACAGCACCAAAAACTTGACCAGGCTGTTCTCAACTCTCATTGCCATTTCTAGCCAAATCATCATTGACTTTAAGATAGGATTAAAGAACCTGAAAAGATAACATGAATCTGAAAGTTTTATCTATTTGAAGTAACCTGATCCAAGCCAGCACAATGCTAATGTAGTGGCTAAATTAGTGAGTATAGTATGCAGCACTCTGGTATCTATACTACCACAAAAAAAGAAAAAGAAAGGAAGACAGGTTCACCTGTTTGATAGGACTGTCAAGTTACCCAATGGGTCATTTTTGTCACAGCAGCACATAGGAAGCACAATCAACATTGATCTAGGGAGAACTGTTGACAAAGTTAGAGATCTTACTATATGACTGTGCAGACTGAACATACACTTCATATCACCAAAAGGAAGTTGGTTTCTGAGTGCTGTCTTCACTCACTAACTATGCTTAGCAAAATCACAATTGGAATTTTTTAAGGGAGATTTTTAAATAAATGCAGTGAAAAATCCATGTGTCCTAAAATCCCACCATGAAATGAAATGAAAACATATGGAATCCCACAGAAAAGATTCATTTTATGACCATGTATCTTTAAAACCTAAAATTAAATTGGAGAGCTTCTATCTCAAAGTACAGATTCCTGTTACTTCCTCTTCAAGAAAGGCATACCTAAAAGGTTATTGATTATTTGGTTCTGAAGGACACAGTGTTTATTATGGAGGAAGCCATCGCAGGGTACAAGTGTGAGAAATTAATGATGGCTTTGTAAGTGTCCATGCCGTGGTGTGGAACCAGTGGGGCAACTGTCAATCTATATGATAATACATTCCCAAACTTCATAAAATCAGTGATGTGAAAAAGCATTGATTTCTTTGTGAGCTAAACAGAATTCGTCAGAGAGAAAGAGCAAGAAGTTTACTGGAGTTAACACCTCTGCCTGCAGAGTTGCTCACACTTCAGTTTTTATTTACTTAAAGAGTTTATGATGTGATGTGTAAAATTTCTTATTTTTATTTCTGGCCAAGAATGAGAACAGAAGACACATTATGTACCTCTTTTCAATATGTAAAATATTGAAAAAATGTTTTAAAAGTAAAAAGAAAGACATTCTACCAGTATGTTTTAAAATAACCATCTCTCATCTAATTTGAACTCTGACTTCAATACCTCCTTTGTGCCTTGCCAGCCACACTCACATACAGAGTTGCTTAGTGCTTCTAAGTACATTTTCTTAATGTAATTCTGACTGCATTGCAACTAGCACTACAGGAAATAATCAGGACACTGTATCTAAGGGTTTATTTCTTATCAGTATGCAGGGATTTAGATAGACTCACAGAAAGTAAAAATTATTCAAATATGATGTTTTGAATAATACTGAAAAAAATGAAACTACTATTGGTCTACCAAATACATGATTAATTTCAGAATTTTTTCATCCATAATTCTTCTAGGTAAATTCATGGCAAGCATGTTTTGTGCCCTTGGCTTCACTGGAAACACCCCCTTATTAGATGAGTTTTTAAGATGCATATAACTTAAATGGGAGAAAGTGCAGGTCTATAAATATGTATAAACAACTCTGCATAGATGGTTCCCTCTATAGGTGTAAGAATACCAACTATGAGGGACTTGCTAAAATTCCTTGTTTAAAATGTGCCATAAATTCTTGGATAACAAGTGATTTTATTTATTAGGCCATCAAATTGCCTTCATTTAAATAGTATCTGACACACACAATGAAGTTGAAAAAGGACATCAGTAAATGAATTCAACGTATGCTTTTATGGAAACTTCTAAAAGTAATTTCCTATCAAATAAGCACCTCAGAGTGTCAAATGTGCCAAGTGTCAGAATTTTGTTAAAATTCAAAAGGAGTCAAGTGCAGATTTTTCCTTGAGAGTATACCTTGATTAGCTACATGAACGGAGGCATAAGTAAGACACATCCCCTTGTCCCCACTGTAGAATAAATTATTTCAAAATTAAACATAAATTTCAATGCAAAAAAGTGACATCTTTTTGAGTATGTGAGACTTACCCAGGAAATGATGTATTTTCAACACAGTTTTGAGATTAAATGATATTTAGCTACGCTTTTGCATTCACAACAAGCTGTCTGCCTGCAAATTTCCTTTCTCTTTTTTAAATGAAAGGAAATATTTAAAGCTGCTCTGGCAGAAGTTTATAATATTTTATATAAACATTCTTAACTGATCTATTTGTAAACATTTTAATGGTAATGGTAATTCTTTTAGCAAACATGCAATCTATTCATCACAAACCATACAGCATTTGATGTTTTCTTCTTAAATCAGCTGTAACCTAATGCAATTTATCTTTTTAAAAAATGTTTTTGACTAAACACACTTCAGAATTGCTCAGAAACCCACAAATAAGCACCTTATCTCTTCAATGACTTGCTTAGGCTTCTCTGTATTTACTGCTTAATGATCGGAAGGATTTAATTTTCAAAGTTTCATTAAACCCCACCTAGAAAGCTGATGGATAGGCAATAGTGATTTGTGACAGAAGATGCAGGAAACTATTAACCTACATAGGTGTCAAGGGGAAAAGTAAACATATAAAGAATTCTTTTTTTTTTTTTTTTTGAAGACAAGTCTCTTCCTATTTGTCATTATTAAGCTCCAGAGCATCTGTTCCAAGTTTGATCTTCAATACGGATATGAGGCATTGCCTCCTGGAAATGAAAGTCTAAGATAAGGTGAGATTCTTAAGAGATCTTCATGAAAAAAATAACCCAGGTTTCCATTTACTGGGAAGGGGAAATCAATACAAAGACCTAGCAACTTGTGGAGAGAGGACATTTTCTAGGCATAGGTCATAGTTTATCAAGCTGCCTCTTTTGCAATGTAATTTACTTGCTAATAAGACCAACTGACTACACCTGAATGCTGTGTTATCATCAAAATGTGATTTTAAAATTCTCTTCTCATTTGTTGTGTGCTGGAGGGTTGCTGGTTTATTTCCCCCCAGCTCACACTGTGTAGACAAGGTCGACTTCAAAGTAAATGAATGGTTTTATGGCGCCTCTTTATTAAAAAACAAAAATATTCGAGGCCCCACGTGGTGCAGTGCACAGAACATAAAAAGGTATTTAAGAAGCGGGCCTACCGTTCTCATCATCTGATTTATTTTCGTTGTCAGAGTCAGTCAGCGTAAGGGCCGAGTTTTCACGACTGGACAGGCCGGAACTGCGCCTGGATTTTATTCCTCTCCCCCACAGTCTGATGGCGTGTTCTGGAGACATCCCTCCCTCGGTGTCGGAGTCGGCATCAGACCCTGTGCTGAGGGAGTAGCCCTGGTGAAGGATCCCCATGTCAGAGCAGTAGCCACTTCGGTGTGGGGAGGGCTCACAGATGCCCAGTTCTGCAAGGGTGAAGTTGGTTCCTAGGGTGAGAGTGACAGAGAAGCTGATTAAAATTTGTGAGATGCTTTACAAAGTTAAAATTTATTCTTACAAAAAAGCAGACACTTTTCGCATCTGACAAATACACGAAATTCACGTGGTGTACAGAAACAGATCTTGGACAAGAGTCTTCAGGACAGTGGGATCCCTTTGAAAAACAAAAGAAAGAAAGTAAATATCGATTATAGGACAGAATGCTCAGATTTTATTTCAGAGATTTTTAGGTATGCTGACACTATTGTCTAGGTAGCTCCATGTAGGTGAAAAAACTCTGAATGTATAATAGCTAATATACACCAAGTGCTTACTTGTGCACCTTTTATTTTGCAACTTTCATTTTATATTTTTTAAAGTTTTGCAACTTTATGAAGATGACAATATTATTGTAATCCTTATGTAGATGACGAAACTGGGGACCAGAGGATTTAAGGCATTTATCCAAGGTCAAGCATCTTGATGGTCTCAATACCTGGATCTGATCCCTATGCAGGGATCAAATTAAGGTTCATGTCTTACAGCCTTAACCCACTGATAAATATGAGTGGCAGCTAAAATACTTGGGTGCCCGTCCTAGCTTTCCACTGATAACAGTCTCATTTATGGCAATTCTCTTAACTCCACGAACCCCAATTTTCTCATTTGTGAAATCTGGGCATTAATCTCTTAAAATCTTCTCAGGGTGATTGTGTGCCTCATATGACAGTATGTGCCAAACTAGTCATTTTTAATAAATGCTGTCATGCATTGCTTAAAGAGAGGGATATGTTCTGAGCAATGTGTCCTTAGGTGATGTTTGCTCTGAGAACATCAGAGTGACTTACACAAACCTAGACAGTCTAGCCTATTACACACCTAGGCTTTGGTTTAGCCTACTGCTCTTACACTACAAACCTGCACCGCATCTTACTGAACTGAAAACTATAGGCAAAGTAACATAATGGCAAATATTTTTTGTATTTGAACATAGAAAAGACACACTAAAAATACAGTATTATAATCCTACGAGACCACTGTTGTATACATGGCCCATCAATGGCAGAAATGAAGTTATGTTAGGTATGTATATGTAATGTGTCACTGAAATCAGCAACCTAGAGACGAAGAGCGACTCCTTTGGTTTTTAAATGGTATCAAATAATCTCTGAGCTTTCCCAGCCTAATTTGGTTGTATAAATGGAATCAAGCCCAATTCTATACATAATTGTCTCTTCAGAATGAAACTTATTCATCGGAGAGTAAACCCAAGTGCAGATTCCTGTCAGCATGGGGTGATAACCCACTACCTGTGCAGTGAAGAGGGAAATCCTCTCTGCCATCAGCACAGTGCTAAGTGCTGCTGTTTATTCCCTGGGTACGGTTTATCATGCTGTCTGAAATTCTCTGCCCAGCGTATTCAGTTCCAGTTTGCATCCTTGGTAATTAGGTACTGTCTCACAATTATATATTAAAATGTATATGTCAGTCTCAGTAGCCTATGAGAATGAAGTTACTGAGTGTGTGTGTATATGTGTATACATAATATTGAAAGATCTTTCCGTTGTTGCTTTTCTCATCCTTAAGTCATTGAAAAAAAAGTCATTTTATAGTAATAGTCCTCCATCTTGTCCTTAGAGATCAAATTCCTTCTGGACAGAGTCATAAGATACGTTGCTTCATTTTCCCACAATAAATGAAAACCCAAACTAAAACACACATATTTTTATTCCACATGTGAGGATTTGTAGGTATACAATCCCATTTAAAATGGAGTGGGTGTGTAGTAAGACAACTTTTCACATAGCTTTCCCACATCTCATTATCTAGAACTACTTTCAAAGATCTCCTCGGGAAAGAAGAAACAGCTGTGTGAGGACGGGAGTCTCTGTGAAGAGCATCGCATGTGTTTTTTGGCCTGGGTTCCAGAGGTAACAGTGGGCCGAGGCCATGGGACCACATGGAATACACACAGTGTCCCTTCTTTAGTTAAGTTTACTTGAGAAAAGAAATTGAAATCTTATTTTTATGAGAAAACAAACTTGAGATCTTCATGAATCAGGTAAGATTTGCATACATTTAAAAAGTAACCACAAATGTTAGAAAAGAAAAAGTGTACTTTAAGAGTTTCAACTTCAAGCTCATAGCCCCTGAGCCATAAAGGAGCAATATTATAAAGAAAATTGGAAGTTCTGTGCTGAATTTGCCAGGAAAAGGTAAATGAGTATGTTTACATTGGTATATATAGAAAGGAAGATTTTCCTATAAAATCAATATTGATTTTTTTTAAAAAAATTACCTTTTCATCTTCACCTTCCAACAGGATCATTCCTTGCCAATGTCACCATTTCCCTACAGTTCCTAGTTTGGTATCTTTCTAACCTCCACTAACTCAAAGAATAGGAACCTCATTGAAAGTATTAATACCTGGGACAGGTTCTGGACCAAGCTTTTTCCAGGCATGCTGGCTTAACATATGAAGCTGGTGAGTCATATACTCAGGAGAAAGAAAAAAAAAACCAGGTCTATCCAGTTATTAAATCATTCAACAAATATTTATTGTTCCTAGTGCTGTGCGAGGCATCAGGGATGTAACAGTGTGCATTATAAAAATATAGTCCATGACATTTACAGTCTAATCGGGGAAAAAGGCATTAATCAAAGAATCACATAAACAAAGTGCAATCCATACAGTGATAAATATTACATAGGAAAAGAACAGGCCGGGCACGGTTGCTCACTTTCATAATCCCAGCACTTTGGGAGGCCAAGGCAGGTGGATCACCTAAGGTCAAGACTTCCAGACCAGCCTGACCAATGTGGAGAAACCCCATTTCTACTGAAAATACAAAATTAGCCGGGCGTGGTGGTGCATGCCTGTAATCCCAGCTACTCGGGAGGCTGAGGCAGGAGAATCACTTGAACCTGGGAGGCGGAGGTTGCAGTGAGCTGAGTTCACGCCATTGCACTCCAGCCTGAGCCTGGGCAACAAGAGTGAAACTCTGTCTCAAAAAAAAAAAAAAAAAAGAACAGGGAGCCATGGAAGTCACCTAGTGGTCCAAGCCTCATGCCTTCACAACCTGTTCACCAGTTGTTCCTCTAGTTTGGGGTGAACGCTCCGAAGGACTGGGGATTTACTCCATTGAGAAGCTATCACACATACCTACTTCAGTTTGCTCATACCACACCCAGTTTTCCCAAACATTCCTCTATATGGATCTATTTCCAACCATTGTTTTCCATGTATTTTATCTTACAGCAAGAAGCCCTGCACTCTATCCACACTTCTCAGAATGTAAATTAGTATGGAAGCATCTTTAATACTAGCTCAGCTTACCATTTTGCACTTACTTTGCTCATCGATGGAAGACTGATTTTGCCCTAATTCATCTTGCACAATTAAGTCTTTAGTAAGCTCCGTGGCAGGTTTGAATGGAAGAGAGAAACTACTCAATGTGTGATTCTCCAAGCTAAGATTTCTAGTGGAAAGCCATGAACCCTTTATTTCTTCTTTACTATCTTTCAGAAAGATAACGAGGAGGCACAATATATCAGTAATCATGGAATACATATTTATTATTTATCTTCTATCTGTCTCCAGTCTCCTGATAGCACTGATTAAAGTGCATATGGATGATGTGCCAATGCATTTTATTTCAGGGACGTGCTCTATGGCTGTTGCCAGTAACCCACCCAGTGTGGCCCCAGAGTACATTATCAAGGCCAGAATCAATATTTTTATAGATAAATGATTACATGCAATCTATAATATTTACATAAAGCAATTTTAGTGTAATTTAAGGTTGGGGAAGAATGTTAACATCTAAAAACTGTTCAGTGATCAAAAGAGGGGAATGCAAGTCTGAAAATAATTCTCTTGATAAATATCTTGGACCTTAAATTGTCTTTTCTTGATCGTAACCACATTGTATAATCCAGATCCTCTCCATGCCTTTTTTAGAGAGAAATTTCGCAACAGAATTCAAGAGTCATCCTTTCACCCACTAATTCTATTTGGGATGCAATTTTAAGGAGATATATGTATGTGCATTGTGATTATGGTTTTATTTTCTAAGTTTTTACCAACTTTGAAATAACCTTTAACTAGGAAAAGCACATATGTAGTTAAGTCAGAATTATCATGTCATGGTAATACCAGGATATACAAATAGCACTGAAAATGTCAGCATTGGAACAGATTTTTCTACTACAAGGGCAAGAAGATAAAAGTTAACTGTAGTAAAGTGAGAATGCAATACAGAAAACTCTCATTGTCTACATGTTTGTAATGCAAGTACCCTGAATTTAAGAGAAGAAACTATACAGAGAAATAACATTGTAATAACACGAAAATAGTCACGAATGACTACTTATAAAATTAATCCTCACCTATGCCTGCCCACTTTCTCCTAGTATCTCTTCTCGTATTAACTACCATATCAATGTGTAAGTAAGTAATTTCTTACTGAGAGCAGAAAGTAATATGGTGCCAATCTGTAATTAGACTGTAAAGCTTGGGAAGTTGCAGATTTCCATGAAGTCAAGAAAAAGTATGCAAAAAAAAGAAATTTAGTTCACAAAAAGGTCACAGAATAACCAAAATCTAACAGAATTAAGCCAGTTAACAAGAGAAGATAGAAATAGTGTGGTCACGATGGTGGGAACTTCAAAATCTGATTTGACAGACATCTGGTTCTGGACCAAGATTTATTGTTCCCCCTCTCTACTTTTCCCACTAAGTACAGCTAAAAACCCTGGACATTACATACAAAAACCACATAAGCAGTTTCTGAAAAATGAGAGGGAAGGAGGTAGATTTAACAGGGTCCTGGAGCCTCAGGAACTACAAGGTGGCGAGTTTCCTGGGATTTATTTTTGCCTCATGTGTTCCAAACCTGGTGCTAGAGAAACCTGCAAATTGGAAATGGTAGTGGACAAAACAAGCCCCCAAAACAGCCTGCTATAGCAAGGAGCCCCATCCCTACACTTCTACAAACACACCAGGGTAAAATTTTAAAAGACCAAGTGTTGTCCGTGGAGACCAGCGCAGGGATCCTGGACTTTTATCCCCAGCCCTCCCTCTCCTTGCTGAGGGCAGAGAAGGGTAAATGTTAAATCTAATTTCACCAACACAATCAGAAGAGGACTTGTGGGGAATGGTAAGGAGGTAACTGTCTCCATCTCAATGAGGTTGTCATCCACAGAGGCCTGGGGTGGGGGGCGGGGAGGGTTCTAAAAACCCAACTCTGCCCTGCAGCAATGAAGCAGCACTCTTTCATTGCACCGTCTTCCCCACCTTATCAGAGTACACACAGTGGATGGACCTTTATATTCACCTGGTAGTCAAGACACAGTATCCCACTATTTCCATTGGCTCAGTGTCAGAAGAGGCTTACTGTAACAGAAGATTTAAATATGATCCAGGGTTTCATAATGTAATATTTCAACTGGCCAGGATATAGTAAAAAAATCACTGGTCATACCACGTACCAAGAAAATCTCAACTTGAATGAGCAATGATAATTATTTAAATAAAAGGTTAATGAGAAGCCCTTAGGAAAATTAATGAACTCATCAAATATTTTTTGGAAAAAATGACTCTCTATGATCCTGCTGCAAAATGCAAGCCTAAAGGGAAAGATATAATGTGGTACAATGAAACAATTTTGCTGTAATATGAATATGTTTTGTATGCCCCACCCCCAAGCTGTTATTCTTTATCATTTTGAAAAAAATATGTATCATTCAAATAGTTAATAATATTAAATTTAAACTGAACTATGCAAAATCTGCATAGTTCTAATAGTAAATAAAAGTAAACATAAACTGAAATATAGTTTTGATAATTAGGTTTATTTTTTTCAAGATACAGTTGCAATAAATTATTTTTACTATTTAATTTGAAATATTCATTCTTTCAAACATTGATTCCTTTTTTAAGTGGGCTTTTTCTAAAATCATTCATCCTAAAACAAAGAGAATCCCTTGTAAACAAACACAGGTCACTTTTCTTGTGCAAATGTTAGAGCGTACATTTTAAAGTCAAGAATGAATATGGAGTCCATTTTTTTCTAGCAGATATTTAAGAAAAAGATAGAAATTATAATGTTATAGTACATTTTATCAAAGAAATTGAAGTAATTTGACATGATGCCTTCAGCTTTTGCCCATAGAATGTCAAGCAAAATGTAGCAGTTATTAGTGATAAAATATAATTTTATTTCTGTTTGACAAATCAAAATGAAATGCCAAATTGTTATCTCACATTTAGTTTAAATATGCTATATTTAAATGTTGAGCAATTATAGATATGTGTGAACCATACAAAATAATCAGTTTAAAACCATTATCAATATTATCTAAAATATTATTTTTATACAAATATAAAAGCCTACATATTTACATATCCACTGATCACCACTTTGGAAGGCACCGAAGGAACTATTTCTGAATACTAATGTTTTATGCTTGTATATCCTGAAAGTCCTCACATAAACTGTCTTTTAATGCCCTTTTAAAGTTCATCTGTTTTTACATATTTAGATATTTTCCCAATGTTGATAAAACTGTTCACCCAAAATCCTCTGGCTTAAAACAACAGAGCATGTGTACATGCATTATTATTCATAAAAGTTTAAGTCAAATATTTGTATTTCAAAAGTGTACTTTAAGAATTACAATTTTTAATGTATGACACCTAAGAGATTGATATTTTGATGTTTGTAAACTTTTAGATTAATTATTTTAATCTATATAAATGTCTTCTGATGTGTCCAAACATTTACAATTTGTGACTAGAACCATTCCAACATGAATAAACACATTCTAAATCAAGGAAACACCAAGATGGCTAGTGAAGACAGGAGACTTTCCAGTATCCTAGGTTTTTCTGTAAGCTTATAATTTTCAAAGAGAAAGACGAAGGTGGCATTCTCCTCTGGTGTGGTGGCATTTTCCCATTCCAATCTGAACAACGCCCATTTTGGAAAACCCAAAATTAGCCACAACACAAAGGTTCTGCTGAAAAACTGGCAGTTCATAATGAATAATGAAATGTCCAGGAGCTTGGCTAGTTGGAGATGGTTTTCTGCTGATGAAAATTCTAACAAGATTAAAAATCAATTTCAGTATTAAAAACTATACTAATCAGTTATCCCATGTGAGAACATTACAAACATGTACATTCACCTGACTATATGAGACTCTGCCTCCCTAAACAATTATTTTCATCAGAGAGAGAGAGGGAAAGAGGACAGTAGTGAGTTAGCGGCAAGGCTACTAGATTAGTTTACATTTACTAGGGCTTCAAAATGTGTCAAGCACTGTCCTAAATGCTTTTATATAGTTTTCCCTTTTAATTAAAAAAGCAGCCCCGCAAAACAGTCACCATATAGCCTAAGGTTAAGAAAATCAGGAGTTAGATTGTCTGTTTTAAAAATACTTGTTGACCAGATAGTCTTAGAATTAATTACTTCTGCTGACTTCATTTATTCATTTATAAAATGGACAGAAAAATAGCACCTACCTTCACAGGGTGGAGGAGGGTACTGAATGACAAAAAGCAGCAGAAAATGCTTAGATTGTTGCCTGCATCAGAATAACCACAAAACAAATCTAGCTATTATGATGATCATC
The DNA here is from genome assembly GCF_000951035.1 of Colobus angolensis palliatus. Classification (NCBI taxonomy): domain Eukaryota; kingdom Metazoa; phylum Chordata; class Mammalia; order Primates; family Cercopithecidae; genus Colobus; species Colobus angolensis. The sequence continues at coordinate 11,245,900 of NW_012115932.1, read as the reverse complement.
AGTCTACAGAGGAAGAAACTTGCTTTATTTCTTTATATAAAATTATTACTATTTTCTATTTTGTTGTGAGTTGATTTAGAAAATTTAGAAACAATAAATTTTCCAGGAATGTGCCCATTTCATTTATAATTTCAAATAGGTTGACATAAATACAATAGGTTATCCATGTATTGTTTAGGCTTATTAAAAATTTCTGCTGGATTTGTAGAATACTGTCTTTATTTTCATTCCTCAGAATATTTATTTGTGCCTTCTTTTTTTTAACTGAATTGGTTTCACCAATAATAGTCTTTTTCTTTCAAAAGAACAAAATTTCTGTTTTTCTGACTCTATCTACTGTCTGTATATGTTTTTTAGTTTATTAATTTCTACCCTTATGCATACAAATTATTTCTGTCTTTGAGTTCATTCATTTGTTGTTTTCTATACCTTCAAAATTTGATCCTTTATGTCTTTAATATTCAGCCATCCTTCATTATAAACATTTCATGCTATACATTTTACACATTGCTACTAATTTGCTGTTGGCGTGTCCTGTCTATAATTGTAAGACATATATTGAAATTTCTTACTGTGATGGGTGTTTCTCACTACTGTTTTATCAATGTTTGCTCTATGTCTATTTAAGGTTATTTTATAGGTATATATTATAAGTTTAGCATTATAGCTTTCTGATGGATTGAACATTTATCATCAATATATGGTGATCCTAATAAAGACTTTTGAGGTAATATATGCTTTCTAATATTAATTGTGTTTTATAGGGAATTTGTCCATTTCATCAAACATTTATGACTTTTTAAATATGTGTAAATCTATAACTATTCTTTCCTTCATTTTTGATATGAGGGATCCTTTCTTTTTAAATTGATCATTCTTACTGGAGTTTTATTTTATCGATCTTTCTAACAGCTGTTGGCTTTAATTTATTGTATTGTTTATTTTCCATTTCCCTATTTTCTGCTCTTATCTTGCTTATTTATTTATTTCTACGTAATTTGAGTTTTGTTTTCTCATCCTTCTCTAGGTTCTTGAGGTAGGATGGTAGATCACTGATTTGAAATATTTTCTTTATTTCTTAAGTAATTATGCAAATCTATAATATTTTCCTCTTTATCTGTACCCCCCAAATTTGAATGTATTGTACATGCAAATCATTCAAAATTTTTAAATTTCTCATCTACTTATTTGACCCATAGGTTACTTAGAAGTGTGTAATTTTATTTCCAAATATCTGGGACTTGTCTGATTGATACTGATTTCTAAATTACATACTTGGTAGACAGAAAACAAACTCTCCAGGACTTCCATCTTGAAACTTATTGAGACTTATTTTATAGCCCAACATATAGAATATATTGCAGAATTTTCCCTTGAAAAATAATGTGATTCTAGAATTCTTGTGTGTAGTGTCCTATAAATGCCTAATAGGTCAAAGTGGTTGACAACATTTTGCAAATACTTTATATCCTATAGTTTTGTCTAGATATTTTTTTCAGTTACTGAGAAAAGAGTTAAATCTGTAGTTTTGTTTTTTTTCTCTTTCCTCCTGTTTTTTTTTTTTTTTGTTAATTTTGCTTTGTCTTGTATTCCTTCTCTTTCTTGCTGTAAAACTGTTATTAGGCACGTAGACTTTTTTATCTCTAGAATAAATTGACCCTTTTATCAATTTGAAATGTTCATCTTTTTCTCTTGTAATTCTTGTGATCTTAAAGTCTATTTTGCCTTATATAAAGCAGTCAAGCCAGCTTTCTTATTTTTATCGTAATCAATAAACGCGTGATTCATCTATTTCCATTTATTCACTTTCAACTTTTCTGTTGTCTTTACATTTCACATATGCCTTTTGTAGATAGCAAATAATTAGGCCTTGTTATTTAAGTAATCTGACAATCTCTATCTTTTAATTGGTACAATAGTCAATTTATATTTAATGTAATTACTGATATGATTGGATTTAGGTTTATTTGTTTTCCTGTTTGTGCTCCCTGTATTTTCCTCCCTCTGTGTTTCTTTGCCTAATTTGTTGTGAGTTAATAAATTACTTAAAATTTTCATTTAAATTTTGTCTAGGGTTTTTGTCTATCTTTTCACATTTTTTTATTGGTGCTCTAGGGACTACAATATGTATGTTGTACCAGTCTATTTAGAGTTCTAATCTTACTTGATATATTTTGTGCCTCTATTTCTGTAAATTCATGATTTTTAATATAAAAAAGTTTCAGTCATTGCCTCTTTTACATATTTATTCACTTCCATAGTCTATTCTTTTCACCAACAAAACTCAGTTGATCTTATGCTACCCTTTTTCTCTCTAAATGCCTCTGTTGTATTTTTATCTCTTTTCTCTCTGTGCAGTCTGTTGCTAATTTCTTATCATTATTTTTCCAGTTATGTCTATGTATTTCTTTAATTGTGCTTGAACTCACATTCACTCTTATGTTCTAAACTTTTTTTAATTTCAACAATTTGTATTTCATTTATACAATTGATATTGCTTTTCAATTGTTTAGTTTTTCTATTATACATAGTTAATAGTATGTATATGATAAATTCTAATGTTTTCAAACTTTAAAGGTCAAGATCAATTATTTATGGACTTGCTCACACTTAACTATAAAGGTTTGTTTTCTTATATACGCAATTATATTAAATTTTAGATATGTTGGTTTATTTCAATTTTCAAAAATCACACGGGCTAAACTGGGATTCTTTCCTGCTAAAAATTTGTATTTGATTCTACACAGGCAATGTGCATGTGGTAGGGTTGAACACACACCTCTTTTTAGGTTTCCTGGCTTACTACAGAAATCTCAGTTTCATGTCCTTGTTGCTCTAAGCCTCAGGCCATTTCTCCATTGCAGTTCTGGTACCAGTCTTTGCTCACAATGAAAACCTACAGTGGGCTTACAATTCAATGCTCAGATTTCTGACTTTTGCTTATTTTTATTTCTTCTTCTATCTTTTTTAAAAAATCTGCCTGGATAGAGAGTTCTCCTACTTGCTGTGAGGACTATTTTGTTGCTGTTTTCCTGATCAAGCTATTTAATACTCCTGTTTCCATTTTCTCACCTGCAAAATGAGGGAATAACGGTACTTGCCTCTTATGGTCATATATAATAAATATGTGTGTAGGTGTGTGTAACACACACACACACCAACAAGTTGATCAGTATGAGCTATTATTATTTTACTATCATTATTATTTTGCTATCAACAGTAAATGTAAAACTACAAAATGATAGGCAATGAAATGGGATTCTGTTTTCAGCTTATTCTGTAACAACGTAAATAAAATGCAGTTTCTAGTTAAAGTGCATGTATATAGATATATTTAATGTTTACTCCATTAAGTAATGCAATATCTTACTTTCCCATAAAAATACAAAATAAAATGATATATCAGTAGAGACGCTGCTAACATTACTGAAATTAACCAAAAGGCACATGACATTTGCATTTTCAGCACTCACCAAGGTGCCTATTTCCATCAGGTACTTGATGTTTTGAAAACACTTTGACTTTCCTATCACAGAAGAATTATTCTAGATCTCAAGAGTTAATTAACTCATCTGCAGTCTGACATCTAGCGAGATGGATGGATCACAGTCTATCAGCAGGTGAATATATGTGTAGCAGATACTTTGCCTCAGTAAGTAATCATACCGTATATTAGACCACAAATATTTGAGGGGAAATGTTAATGATATACTCTTGTTTGTAAAACAATTCTTTTAAATCAACTGCTTCATCACCAATTACAGTTAGGATGTAGATACTTGTCTAAAACCATAATAAGCCTCCAGCCATGGAGCTTATAAAAAATGGCCAGATCATAGCTTCCTAGTGCCTGTTAGCATCCATTAAACAGGGAGAGGATAATTGAAACTGAGTCAAGAGTTTTCCTTTTCTTCCTTTCCCACCTTGCTTCCTGTTTTCCAAACACATGTTGTAGGTTACAAATACATGTAAAGCCTTAATTACACTTAGCATCTGGCAGCTGTTGACTTACAGAGAGTTGTTGAGTCACACACAGCCAAAGTCAAAAAGGAGTTCAAGAATAGAAGGCAGAAGCTGGCTCAATAAGGTTAAAAAAAATTCTTATGTCATCACAGCTGAAATACTACACCATCAGCACTTGTTATATACATGGTGTGAGTGATACTATAAGTAATCAGTTTCAGCAATGCCAGAGACTAATTCTCCACTAAAATATATCATTCCCAATGTGGTTAGAGCTATAAACCAAAGGACCTTACAACCATTACTATCAACACTTGATGGATGTATTCACATATAATAGAGACAACAGCTTCATGAGGATTTCAGCATATCCAGAGGCATCGAGTTATGATTTTTTTAAAAAGATCTTCACACTGTCCACTGAAAACCGTTGACAGAGTTAAATGTGCTAAATAACATTGTTCATATATTGCTTGTTACAAAAGACGTCTAGATGAAAAAAGTCTCCTGAAAATGTGACAAAAGGAACTTAAGGCCTTTAACTCTGGCCATCATTTGCCACACAATGGCAATTCTAGGAGTAGAGAATTATTAGAAATAATAGTGTTGGTCTTAAGAGGGATAGACATCAAATTACAAATGTCCAGCTACAAAAACACAATAAGAAAGATATAATGAGTGCTATATGTTGTTCATAGACACATACATAGCAAAGAGATAAGTTTGGACTGGAAAAATACACATCAAATTCTTAATCGCAATTATTTCTGGAGATGGAGGGAGAAGAAGGCAATTAGGAAAAAAAAAGAGGATTTGAGGCAAATTTGACAAAATATTGACACTCGTTAATTACAAGTGATGCTCATTGCTTGCTTTCTTCTCTGTACTTTTCTATGACTTTCTTTAAAAAAAAAATTTAAATTAAAAAAATAAAAACCTTGGAAAAATCTATCTTAATTCCATACTTTAAATTATTTGTGATATCATCATGTTGTCTACTATGTCACATCACTCAACATTTCCCTGCTCATATGTTCAATTGCACTACATAGAAATAACCTTCATTTGTATGTCTTTTCAAGTTCCATTCAATTTGGGCTAAAGTTATGGAGCAAAAATACATGTGATGAAACCACACTATGACTGATATACTGCCAGGAAACCCATGCACTTTGTTCTCTAGGTGAGAGACTGTGTATATCTGTGGTTAAGAATATTTTAGAAGCGAGTAGCCCACAGTTTGAACTCCTATTCCACTACTTACGGTTTGATAGTACGCAATCTAATTAAACTTCCACTCCCAATCTCCAGTCTTCTCATTTATGAAACAAGCTTAGTAATACCTATCCTCATAAGCCTATTGAGATAAAAGTTATCTATGACTAGAAAACACTTAATGGTGTAACCAGAATAGGGGGTCCTGAATAAAATATTTTAGAAAATAGTGCAGAGTAATCATTGTAGTAGAAACAGCAGCAGAACCAGTAGGATAAATTTTCCAGGTCCTTTTTCCTGTAATGAATATTCATTCCTAACATACATTGTTATGTCATTATCTCACACCATAAATGAAGGATACCATGAGCAGAAAGACAGCCTACTATATGGGAGCCGGGAATACATGAGAAGAGGCATAGACCCTAAAAGAATGGGACCCTGGGCTGGAAAAACAAAGGTAAAGAACCTTATTCATTAGTGCATGCATTCATTCATATGACCAATATTATTGGTGCTTACTAAATGTGAAGCCTGGTTCTAAGGGTTTGGGATGTATCAGCAAACAAAACAGATCCAGGTTTTTGCCCTTACAGAGCTTCTATTTTGGCTGAGGTAAATAGACAATAAACAGTTAATATAATGTCTAAGTATGTAGTACCTTTTTTAGGGTGATAGGGTGCTTATCTACAGTAGGTACTTGGATATAATGGGTTTACTTATTTTTAAAAAACTTGTATTTTAGGTTCAAGGGTACACGTGCAGGTTTCTTGTTTGGGTAAATTCGTATCACTGGGGTTGGCTGTACAGATTATTTCATCACCCAGGTACTAAGCCTAGTACCCAATAGTTCTTTTTTCTGCTCCTCGCTCCTCCCACTCTTCACCCTGAGGTAGAGACCCCAGTGTCTTTTGTTCCTCTCTTTGTGTTCATATGTTCTCATTGTTTAGCTCCCACTTATAAGTAAGAAAATGTAGTGTTTGGCTCTCTGTTCCTGTCTTAGTTTGCTAAGGATGATGGCCTCTAGCTCCATCCATGATCCTGCAAAGGGCTCATATGATCTCATTCCTTTTTATGGCTGCATAGTATTCCATGGTGTAAATGGTGCTAGGATAACTGGCTAGTCATAGCAGAAGATTGAAACTGGACCGCTTCCTTACACCACATACAAAAATCAACTCAATATGGACTAAAGACTCAAACGTAAAACCCAAAACTAAAATCTCTGGAAGGCAACCTAGGCAGTATCATTCTGGACATAAGAACTGGCAAAGATTTCATGACAACAATGCCCACAGCAAAAAATTTTGTTGCAATTTTTGCAACAAAAGCAAAAATTGACAAATAGAATCTAATTAAACTTAAGAATGTAGTAGCTTAAAAGGTGGTAAGTAGTATGAAAAGAAAAAAAAATAGAAAGCAGAGGAGTGCATGGCCACTTGTGAATATTTTGAATAATCTGACCCAGGAAAGCTCACTGATAAAGTGACTTTAAACAACTACTTAAGTAAATTGGGAAATTTAATCTTTCCAATACCTGCAGAGTAAGGAAGCCATTCATGCGAAGATCCCAGGAAGGAGCATGCCTGGCACATTCTAGGAAGAGTAAGGGGGACTTTGTGGCTGGAATGAAGGGAATAAAGTTACAACCTTAGGAGAAGACATCAGAAAGTTAAGGAGAGAGCTGGGTACTGTGTGGCTTTGGAGGTGATTTTAAGGATCTTGGTTTCAGTGAAATAGACATTGCATTGTTTTGGGAGAGAAAGGTGACATCATCTAATTTACATTTTAAAAGGATTGTTCTTGTGAGATTTGCTGCAAAGAGCAATAAAGGAATGTGGCAGAACCGAATCAAGGAGACCACTTTAAACACATTTTAGGATTGCATGGGAAAAACGATTACAGCCTATCTGGATGGAAAGAGTGGCAGGGTCCGCAGTCTTGAAATTTGCTGATGGATTACATGTGGGGCATGGTAGAAACAGAAGGGTTAGAAGTGACATCATTTTTGGACTGAAAACTAAGAGTTACTATCTATTAAAATGGGGTAGGCTGTAAGAACAGCAGGGTGTGTGTGTGTGAGTGCGCGCGCACAGATCAGAATTTCAGTCTTCGACATGTTGAGTTTGCTTTGGGTGTTTGACATATAAGTGAAAATGCTGATCAGTTAGCTGAATATATCAGAGAGATCTGATATACAAGATACAGATTTGGGAGTCATTGCCATATACGTGCTATTTAACATTGTGGAGCTGGAGAAGATCACCAGTTTGGAATAAACGTAGATAGAAAAGAATACCAAGAATTGAGCCCCAGGTCACTTTCCTATTAAGAGTTTGGAGTGAAGAAGAGAAAGCAGTAAAGGAGTATGGAAAGAGAAACCATAAGACCAGAAGGGTCAAATAACTATAAAAGAAAAAAAAAAGAGTGACCTGTGCGCGGGAGGAAAGCCACAAGTGTATGGTAGAATGGAATCTAAATGAAGAAAGTGTATCAAAGAGGAGGGAGTGATTCACTGTTTCAAATGTTGCTGATGGGTCGTTAAGAAGAGAACTGAGAATGGACAATTATGATGCAGCAACATAGTAATCATTGGTGACCTTGGCAAGAGCAATTATGTGGAGGGGTATATGTGAAAGTCTGATTGGATTGTGTTTATGAGAAAAATGGGGGAGAGGAATCAGAAGCAATATGAGAGACAGCTCCTCTGAGATTTGCTGCAGATTGTAGTAAAGGAACGTGGTAGTAACTGGTAGAAGAAGTGGGTGAATGTAAGTCAGGGAAAAGAACAGCAGATATTTGTGCTAGAAGGAATGAAAGAATGGTTTATTTAGGAGACAGGCAGGTAGAATTCCTGGAGAAACCTCTAATAGACCAGTGGGACCGTGATGTTGCACTTGCACACAGGTGAATTTTTTATCTGGGATAACAGTAGTAGTTTTTCACTTATAGTGATAGGCAATAAGGTGGAGTATGTGGGCACAGTGCTGGGAATGTGTAGATGGTAGATGTGGTTTGGAAATTTGTTTCTGATAGAAGATGAGGAGGAGGTGCTGGAGGCTTAGAAGTGACATCTGGAAGAGTGTGAGAATGCATAGATCAGGCATTTTAGTACAACTGAAGAACAGAATCAAAGGACTACTTGAAATTTAATAAACTTCAAAAACATATGAGAACAAATTTATTATCATACACACATAATACTCAAGTCATCATTCACTAGCCTTGCCTTGATTCACATAAAAAATAATTAAATTATGGTGACTATATTGAGTTTTTAAAAAATGAGACAATTTGAAATGCAATGTGGAAATGCTGTCCTTAAAAAGGATGGCTCGCCTGGGAGCAGTGGCTCACATCTGTAATCCCAGCATGCTGGAAGGCCGAGGCGGGTGCATCACCTGAGGTCAGGAGTTCCAGATCCCACCTCTAGTAAAAATACAAAAAATTAGCCAGGTGTGGTGGCACATGTCTGTAATCCTAGCTACTCAGGAGGCTGAGGCAGGAGAATCGCTTGAACCTGGGAGGTGGAGGTTTCAGTGAGCTGAGATTGCGCCACTGCACTCCAGCCTGGGCAACAAGAGAGAAACTCCATCTCAAAACAAAACAAAGCAAAGCATGGCTCTTGCATGAGGGGGAAAAAGTCAAAGCAAGGAGGGCTCTGTGCTGCATGTGGACCATGTTATTCCTGAAGTATAAGTTATAGCTACAAATTCTGAATCCACAGAAATCAATTAGTATTATGTTACAAATTTCTACTTTTTGTCAGATAAAGATATTCATCTTTAAGACAAGGCCTCTTTCCTCAAAATAATGGAATTCATACATTTAGATTTCTAAAAATGTCGACTTGAACAAAGCTTTTCTCCCAGAGTCAACTTATCCATTGAACACAATAGGCTCAGTACTATAAGGCCCATAATACTTTTAGGCACCCACAAAAAAGCTTTAAGTTCTTTGAAAATCAAAATAAATAAACTTTTAGGGTAGAGAGGATGTTTTAATATACAAAAGCAATACATTTGCCTTCATATTAAGGCAGTGGAGAAATGTAATTTTAAATATCTTTTTATGGAGAAAGGGGTTGAGAAGGCAAAAATGCCTAGGGCCTGTGAAAGTTATAATGCAGCCCTGCTTCCTCCATAAATTCTCACGTGTACGGAAGGCCAAAATCACTCTGAATCAAAACACCAACCTTCTCAAAGGATTTTTATGAGAAATTTGTACCGTGTTCCATTATTGATATCATCCTGGAATGCACAAATAATGTACTCCAATGCATAAACATCAAATACTCTGGCCATTTGGCCTTTTTTAGAGGTGAAGAAACAGCGCCTGGCCTCCTCTCAGGGGTTCTGGCAAGGCATACCCAGTGCCCAATAACTGTTTAGACATTACAAGCAACTTCCCTGGCCTTTCCTCATTTTTTTCAAAATATCTCCCAGAATCTAGTGACTCTGCTCTCTTCTACTATTTAGAATTCAGAGAGGAGGTTTATCAAAGAGTTTTTCAAAGCACACTGCCTTAGGATGCAACTTCCTCCACGGGAAGTGACAAGAATTACCTCCCCTGAGAAGCAAAAAACAGGGAGGTTTCTGGGCTTTCCAGAAGTCACAAAGCATATCTCTGACAGAGCCGAGAATAGAGGTGCATCCCTCTTGCATGTTCCTGCATTTTTTTTAAATTTTAATTTAAAAATTTTTTTTTTTCTTTTGAGACAGAGTCTCGCTCAGCCACCCAGGCTGGAGTGCAGTGGTGCCATCTCAGCTCACTGCAACCACCGTCTCCCGGGTTCAAACGATTCTCCTGTCTCAGCCTCCCAAGTAGCTGGGATTACAGGCACCCGCCATCATGCCCGGCTAATTTTTGTGTTTTAGTAGGGACAGGGTTTCACCATGTTGGCCAGTGTAGTCTTGAACTCCTGACCTCAGGTGATCCGCCCACCTCGGCCTCCCAAAGTGCTAGGATTACACGTGTGAGCCATGGCACCCAGCCATCTTCCTGCCTTTATAAAAAAGAGAAAAAAAAAATTCAGGGGTCATTTCTTTTAGATTGCTTCTTTTTTAAAATGCCAACTTTTCTCAGCAAAACTGCTACATCTCTAGAATGACGGGCAATTAAACCCAATGTGACAATTGTTCTCTATTGAGATGTTTCTCTTCGGTGAGGTTTTCCAGGTGCTTTATGAAAAACATTTGCACTATCTGGCACTTTGTGAGCTTTCATCTGAGAAGCCACGTTTCCCTTATTAAGATAGCTTTGCTTTCAAAGGACACAATGGTTTTGTTTGCTCCCTCACAACTCATGAGCAGACCACCAGGGAAATTGCTGTGTCACTGGCACAAGTCTGGTATTCCTGTGTCACAAGGGGTTAGGAGCCTCATTAATTCCTGTGCTCTCATTTCAGATTATTTAGGGATCAGCAGCAGATTATTATTTCAAACACTTATTTCTTGCTTCAATTTCCTCTCTCTCAGAATTGGCTCCAAATCACTTTCTCTTGTGTGCAGTGTGTTCAATCTCCATTCAGATAAGAAAATCAGAATAGTCCTTTCAGAAAGTCTATCCATCAACATTATCAGAAACACACCCCACAAAGGCTTTGGTTGACTTTCCTGCATATCTGGCAGGTTGTATGCTTTTCTGTACTTAAGTCTCCCCAAGAATAGTTGCCATTATACTGCACATAGAGACCCATGCGCACCACTGTATGTGTTTCAGACTGCTTCGTTCAATTTGGCTTCACAAATAGACAGAAAGGTGTGCTAAGAACCAACTAGGGAAACATAGAAAATCTGTGTCCTTGCTTTTGGGGATCTCACAAGCTAATAAGTAAGATAAACAGAAATACACAATTACAATACCGTATCTTATTCCTGATAGTTTATTTTCACTCCACCTACATTGGTGGGGGTAGTGTAGGGGAGAGGTAACTATTTCTTCGTCGTTTAGAGAACCTGTACTCAATGGCAAATATGTGTCCTTAATCCCCTGAGGCTTCAGATTCTTTTCAAAGTAAAAAGATGGGATGAAAAGGATGGCATCATTCATTCATTCCTTCATTCAACAAACATTTATGACTTAATATTTATTGATTATGTGTTATGTGTCAAGACCATAAACACTCTACATGAAAAATATCAGAACAAAACTATGAAGAAGGCATACAGCTCAAAAGAAAGAAATAATATTCCTAAGGCCACATAACGAGTAGGTGGGGAAACTTCAATTCAAACATCTCTCTTTTTTGACTTCAAAGGCTATATACTCTCACAAGCCATGCTTTCTAGAATATAAAGACTTTCAGCTTTAAACTTCTATGATTAAGTATTTCTAGCCAGGGACTAGACATAGAGCCACTTTTCCCAATTAGAGTACTGGAAGATGGGGGTGGGTTCAGGGGACCGGGTGCAGGGAAAGCTCTTTAGAGAATCTGTAGAAAAAGGGCAAACAGAAATCAAACTGTTTTTTTATAAGAGAATGGTTTATGGATTCCTAAATTTTATTTTCTCCCAACTGTTCAAGTCACTGACATAATTTGTGGATTATTAAAGTGAATTAGGCTTATGCCTTTAAACATTTTTTTGACAAAATCAGTGAGCCATGAGCACAGAAGCAAGAGATCTAATTTAAAGAAGTAGAAAATTGAGTGTCCCTTGGTCTCAGGAACTGTGATACCACATAGACATTGACTTGTTGACTTGGCATCCTCTCCCACCATGCCAGATCTGCGTTGGCAGTTCTGGCTGGTCTTTAGCCTTGTAAACCCAGGATCTAGCATAGTAGTTGCTCAATAAACACACAGGCAGTTTGCTTAACATATAACACAGGTAGATGGAAAGCAGAGAGAAGGTCCTAGTTCCATTCATCAAGAATGTATACTTTATTCTATGTTTCTTTCTTCTTCATCTTCCGTTTTTCTTCTACACATTTATTTATTTTACAATATGCATGGGATACTAGTACAGATAAAAATTATAAAGCAGATTTCATTCAGTTGGTTTCAACATCTTGGCAGTGCTATCTCTCTCTCCATCCCGAAAATAACATCTCCAAAAAAATTTTTTTTAAATAAAACACCATATACTATTCACTGCCATCATGTGGTCACTTGGACAGACTCAAAGTCTTAGATCAGATGGGAAATGTATGTAAAACTTTGTATATTTTTACTTGTCTGCATTCTATCAGGTTTTATTTCAAGCAATAAACTATCTGCCCCCCCGACCACCCCCCTGCACATTACCGAGTCAAGTTTCCTGTGTTACACCAATTTCAAAACGTTCAGCACCATTTATCCCTTTTTTATAGTTTATATAAAGACATGGCTCTAAGATCTCAAATAACAAAAAGTTTATTTATGTATTTATTTTTGCATGGCATGCGCTGATGAGCCAGTCTGCTCAGAAAGCATTTCACAGATTAGAGGCATGAGTATGGTTTCGGGCAAGCCTCCCTCATGTTTCTGCGCATTGGCTGATAAACACTTCAAAGTAAACCGCTCATAAATATGAAATGAAAAGCCGAGGAGTCGTTATGCGCTGCTTTGAGATACAAATCTCTTTATTCCCTTCTGAAGTGGGGTTTGATTGACGTAATGAGTCATAGATCCTGTCCAGGGACACATTGCCTTTTCCCCTTTTTCTCTGGAGACAGGGAGACTTTAAAGAAATCCACTTCAGAACTTCGTGATAGACAGCTTACTTGAAAAAATAATAAAGTTGAATCCTATATTAAATAACTTATTATTTTGCGTTAATGCTGACTTTGACAACCATGACATATGTCAGAGTTTGACTACACATCCTCACAAAGACATTATTAGCTACAACTCTAAGAAGAAGATTGCCAAATTGTTTATAAAAATTGTGCTATCATCTCTTTTCTCATATGTATTGTTGCTATTTAGATCCTTTGTCTGATAAGAGAAAATCACTACTTAAATTAATTTGGAGCAGAAGCCTAAAATCCTGTAAGTCCAAAGGCTAAAGGGAGCCACACAGGTAATAGGGGGAACAATTATTTTGGAAAATTTATTTTACAAATGTTTTCCAAAAAGGGGAGGGTCACATGGCAAAACTTCCTATGTAAAATAGATTGAAGAATAATTGAAGATTCAATTTATTCTTACTCATAAGTTTTTAATAATTATCTGCTTACCTGGAAAAGATACAAATTTCAACAAGGTCGCGCAATTTTTCCTTAGATCACATTTCGCAAATTCAAATGACTTACAAAATCAAGGCAGTTAACGTAAAGGAGTTAACTCAGCCAGTGTAGAAGGCAATAAGGAATAGTGGGGGCCTGTGGAAAAATAGGAAAAAGTGCAAGTCCCTTTGTGAAAAGCAGCGCTATTCAGCTCCAGTAGACTTCTGTCATTCAAGAAGGTGGAGCTTATGTTGCTAGATCTTGCAGTGTTTCTAGAAAAGCCTAAAATCTACATTTTAGGTGATATTTACCTATTGATAAATGATAGCAAAAAATAAAATTTGAAAAAGGATAGTCCAAATTAAATAGGTTTTTAAGTTGCCAGTCTACAGTCTTTGCTCTAGATTTTCTTCACTGATCACTTAAATATACTTTATTAAAAAAATAAAACAGGAGAGAGAGACATTAAAGACCTTAGAGAATGTCGAGAGAGGGAGTCCTAAAACAATTTTATCCAGTGGTTTGAAACTGGTTTTTTGTTGTTGTTGTTGTTCCCAGACCCCTGGGGACTCTGCGATGGCCTGAAGTAGGTGAGGACCTGATTATAGCTGCCCCTCAAATAATGACTTGGGGCCAGCAAACTTTTGAAAACAGATAATTAGGACCATCCCTTCATCAACAGGCAAATAAACCAAGTTATTCACCATTCCTTGTCTCCCAGTGTCTAACAACTACAATGTCCAAGGCTCCATTCAGCTTCCGGTTTGGATCAGTTCTACATGTTCTGCTTTGAGACTTAGCCTGAGTAACAGAGAGAACTAACCGTTCACTGGAATTAGTGTTTCCATTTCCATAGAACTGTCACTGCAAAGTGGCTACGCCCAGTCAAGAGCTATTGCTCTGTGATCCTATAGCATCCAGGTCAGGCCATGTGTCTAGTTCTTGTGAAGTAGAAGTAATGTGTGTCATTTAAAAACTAGAGAGCTTAAAAAGCTCATGAAACTTCTCCATGTTCCCTTTCCCTGATGATGCAAGCGTGGCTTCAAGATGGTGGTGTCACCAGATGAAAGACACTTTGTTGTCAGAGTCACTACCTGGAGGAGATGCACCCAGTCATTAGCATTATTGATTTCAAATTTCATGGGAATAAGAAATTAATTATGGTTGATCTTATGTATATATATCCCATGTGTGTGTCCTGTATATGTATGCATGGGTTATATACATGTATGCTATATATATGGGATTTACATATATAGGTTTTCCTATTTCCATCACTTAAATTTATCCCAAATGATGCAGAAAGTACTGAATTGTTTGAAGTTGTGTTTTATAGGAAAGGTATACAACTAAGTGATCCAAAAGATAAAATATTGACTTCCTACTGTGAGTTGGCTGATGCTGATAACCACCATTTAGTCAGACTCATTTTTGTATCAAATAAGGAGGACCAGGGAAATTAAGTGACCCAAGGAAGGACATGAAAGTGGCCAGCATAAGAACAGGGACTCAGACTCAGATTTTGGAAGCCCCAAAAAAGTTCTAACTGCCCTATTACACCTTTTGCTGGAGCATCACGTGTTGGCAACTGACTATTAAAATCTGTGCGAGTCTATATTGATGTAATTTGACACCATTCTGATATGCCACATGTTAGATTTCTGATTATTTGTACTATAAATTGAAAAACTCTGAAAAATTAAGCATTCCTAAATATTCATCTGAACATAAATAATTTGCTGACCAATATGTAAAATTATAATGTTTTAAATACAGGCAATATTGTCTTTCAATACAGCAATTTTTGGTGAGATGTCTTCATGTATATAAGAAAAGATATGATAGCATAATTTTTTTAATGTGAAAGAAAATAACTCTTACCTAAGCTAGTATCAGAACACTGCTAGCTATCAAACACTAACACAATCACCAAAATTAAAAAAGTAACAGGCTATATATATATTTTTACATATACACACATATACTCTATATTCTCTGTGTGTGTATATATACATATACAGATATATATACATGTATATATATAGTATATGTGTGTGTATATATAGTAATTACAATAAGATAATTGAGAAATAAGAAAAGAGAAATACTATATTTATATATATATATACACACACACACACACACACACAATAATAACAAGAATAATTTTTGAGTAATCTCTGATTTCTGGAAACATCCACAATTAGCTCACTTTCAGACCAGGAAGGATCGTGTGGCACAGTGCAAAGAGGCTTTGGAGTCAGAATAAACTAAATTCAAATCCTGTAGCTTCTAGTTCTGGGACCTTGGGTATATTTCCTGGTCTCTATAAATCCCAGTTTTTGCATTTATAAAATAAGGATAATAATAGCTACTGTATTCAAACATACAGACTATAGCTCACATCTGAGGAAACTATACCTAGATCCATTAGATGACGTGCATCTACCATGACAATGTGAGGTTGAAATTGAACCAGTTGATGCCTGGAGCTGGAACTGGGAGCAAGTGAGCATAAGCAATCTTGTTGGGGTGATGGCAGTGGTCCAAAATTGGATTGTGGCAATGCAACTCAGAATGCAACAGCTTGGAAATTTACTAAAAATAATTCAATTGTACACTTGAAGTGGGGGAATTTTATAATTTGTAAACTATACCTCAATATAGCCATGAAGAAACTAAACCAGTTGAATTTAACTATTTCTGTGCATGTAGGTGAAAATTGTACCTGTAAAAACCAGCAAACAACAATGGGGTAAACTCTTAAGAATTACAGAACATGGAATAAGCTAGTTGAAGTTAATGCAATTCTCTGAGAACATGAACTGAAAGAAGGTGGGTAATCTGACGATGCCAAGAAGGCAGTATTATTGTAACGGCATGACTTTCATTTTGACTCCATCGCCAATTTTAGTGGCTGAAATATTCCTAGAATAATAGTTACTCATTAACGTTGCTTTGGAAATCATGAAGGCACAAGTCCCCTGGGGTTAAAACACTCTATGTTAACCATCAGGGTAAAAAGAATAGCCTTTCTAAGAATAAATCTCTACCGGAATACTTTTCCATCATGAGGTTTTTTTAATCCTGTAGACTGAAATAGTTTGATTAAACAGGCTACACTGGGATCATGTATTCTATCTCAGTCTAGGAAGAAACAGCTGTCAGTCACATCGCTGTCCTCCTCCCACAGTCCCCGGAGAACAACCTAAGCAAGCTGTCGCCAGGATAAGCGCCCCTTGGAGAATTGTCGGCTCGTCATGGCCCGCAGCTGAAAGCAGCCATTCTACTCACTCGGTCTATTAGCCCTTTGACTTCCTTCCTTCACGCACAAATATAAATATAATGCTTAAGTGAATGATTACTACTGTCCCAGAAGAAATTTCAATTAAACACTCGGAATCCTTAGGAACGGTACCTAGGGGGATTCCCAAACAGAGCTGCAATTCGTTATGTATTATTAAGTCTGGCCTCGGATTGTAAATCTGTTTTCTCTTTTAACATTAGCTGGGGCTTTCAAAGAACTGCCTCCCGTATGATTTGAACAATTCTTTCCCAAACTCTGAGGCAGGACTATTATAATGGAGATGTTCCCGCACAACACGCCGTCTAGGCTAGTTTAAAAGGCAGACGGGAACATTCCTTTGCCTGCTGGCAGAGTTGTGGATGCGATCACTTCTCTTCTCTCTTCTCAAAGGGCATGGAGGACATGAGGGACTGTTTGGTGGTTGCCCCTATAGATTCTTTTGGGTAATGCTCTGTGTTTCCATCTGTCCTAGTCTTGTGACATCACCTGCATGAAAGCTAATTACCAAGATTCAATCTCCATGAAGGGAGAAGGTACCTTGTCTAATTTATTTCTATGTTGTCAGCACCTACAACAGTGCTGGGTATATACATAGAAACTTTTTCATAAATAAATATAAATAGATTGATAGGACAGAGGGAGGAAGAAAAAAGGAAAGAAGGGAAGAAAGGAGGAAAGGAGAAAGAAAGGATAAAAAAATAAAGTGGGAAGGAAGGAAGGAAGGATGGAAGGAAGAAGGAGGTTTAGAAGTGGATGTGAGAAATTATTTTACCATTTATTTGTACCCCATTAGATTTTCCAGCATGCTCTCACCACTGCAACTCTAGTACCTAGTAAAGTAGCTGGGACATGGCAGATGATAAATACATTATTTTAACTTCATTTCCTTGGTAATAAATCTAATGTGTTTTCTATGCCAATGAAAATATTTGCCAATGTAAACTACATTTATCGATAAGGAAGCTGTTGGGAGACAATTCTCTAAGCTTCTCCTTTGTTTCTGCACATTTTGCAAGCAGAGGCACTGAATGCTTTGGGTCTGGACTATCTTTTCAGAGCAAATTGCATAGCAAACAACCATAGAAGACAAAGATAGTGCCTTCTACCATAGCAAAGAACAGGTTTTATTACAGACTTGGATGATCAAGATAATATCTCTTCTGGAGCACAGGAGCAGGCATGCTTACTATCCATTATAAAAAATTCAGTCTTTTTACACACAGGTTTTTTTTTTTTTTTTTTTTTCTCTCTCTTGTAATTCACCTCACTATGCACACAGGTATGATCTGGCTTTTCTTGTGTTTCTCTGTAAAAGCTAGAGCTTGGTGATAGCTCATTCATATAATCACAGCACTTTGGGAGGCCAAGGTGTCCGGATTACTTCAGTTCAGGAGTTTGAGACCAGCCTGGGCAATATGGCAAGACCCTGTCTCTACAAAATGTAAAAAATTAGCTGGGCGTGGCGGCGTGCACCTGTAGTTCCAGCTACTCTGGGGGCTTGAAGCGGAAGGATCGCTTGAGCCCAGGAAGTCAAGGCTGCAGTAAGCTGTGATCATGCCACTGCACTCCAGCCTGGGTGACAGAATGAGACCCTGTCTCAAGAAAAAAAAGATAGTTGGGGCTTGGAGAACTGGCACAAATGCCAATATTCTGGCTACATCCCTTGCTGTGAGTATGAAACTGTCCTCTGTCTCTGACTCAGGAGGCTTATGGCTTCTGCCAGCATCCATGAAACTGGCAGACTTATTAGCTTACAAGTAGGGTGAAATCTCAGAACTGTCACAGTTCTTGGCAGAAGCTACAAGAGCAATTTATCACTGATTATCAGAGGATGAAATGACCTCAAAGAACTCTATTTTGCCTATTTACCAATATGTGGCACGAGAGCAAATTTTAATATCTTAAAAAGCCTAAGAGAAAACATTTGTACATTTCAAACAGATTTCATGGATAAACCATATTAATAAAAATAACTGGGCAGTTATTAATAAAATAACTGGGCAGTTTATTAATAAAAATAACTGGGCAGACCAAATAAAGTAGCTCATTACTTTCCTCACTCTCCTCTGGAATAAAAGCAGCTCCATGTATGAATAGAAGCTATCTCATGCTGATAAGAAATTCTGGTTGACAGTTACAGTTACTATAATTGATAAGTTAAGATGAGAAAATTAACTAACTGTAATGTAATAAATGCATCTCGTTTGATGGTCATTTTTCAAAGCATTTGGTTCAAGAAAGGAAAAAAAGGGTTGAGATCCTTTCCTGTGGTTCAATATCCTCTTTAAACAAATA
The DNA here is from genome assembly GCF_000951035.1 of Colobus angolensis palliatus. Classification (NCBI taxonomy): domain Eukaryota; kingdom Metazoa; phylum Chordata; class Mammalia; order Primates; family Cercopithecidae; genus Colobus; species Colobus angolensis. Next base: position 11,226,972 of record NW_012115932.1, on the reverse strand, counting down.
GATAAAAATACTTTGCTCTCAAATGACTTCTTTAGGCAACTTGCTATTTGGAAGACTTGGGTAGATGACCTTTCACAATTAGGCCATGTTGTTTTGTCCCATCCCTGGCAAAATGTCATAACATGTTTCCTTAGGCCGTTTTTACTGCTGCATTATTTTGGAAGAATTTATTTAGGAACCAGATATTTGGTAAAATATATGTTATGCTTTCCTTTTACTGATTACTTGTTGTTGTTGTTTTTTTTTTTCTGTATGTTACTCTGTTGAATTAAATGATCAGAGCTAATCAGATTATATTCAGAGATAAGAAAAAAAAAGTTTCTTCTCAAAAAGAAGTTCTTTAGGGTCAGCGGGTTGTCAGATAACGTTCCCTCTTATATTGAGATTCTGATTCATGTTATTTTGGTTTGCCCAAATATAGTTTTTAAAGGAATCAGAAATATTAGCTCCTTTGCAGTAGTGGGACCTATGTGAATTACTTAAAATTTTGCTAATAAAAATTTGTAAATGCCAGTAAAAAACCTTATTTTTACCAAAAGCGACTTCTGTATTCATATCTCTCTTCAAGTATTCTGTTCATTCTCCCACTCATAAAGCAGTTTCAAATCTTCAACAAAGAAAACAACAATCGAAACATAATTTAAATAAGATCTTTTCTTTTTGATACCAATTTTCTTTCTGTCGTCTCTGTATGTTCATGTTCCCCGGACTCCACACCCTGGGTGCATAAATGATGTATGATTGAAGGTGAGTTAAATACACTTTTGAGAACACTTTTGTCCCCAGTGAAAGCTATATGCTTTTCCTTGTGCTCAGCTACAGGCTGATGGACACGTGCAACCACTAAAGCTGAATGGAGAGAGGGCCTGTGAGCACGGCTTTCTCATGCAGTCGAGATGTGAAGGCTTGGTTGCCACACTGCACACTGCACGCTGACAGTCAGCCTCCCTGGCTTCCATGGGCTCACCTCCTGAGATTCTTAATGATGTCTGCTTTTGAGTAATTGAGTCCAAAGTCCAGAGAAACAGCCCTGACTAGGTAAACAGTGGAGAGTAAGGGTTTGAGACTTTATATTCCCTATAAAATTCTCTTCAGCAGCAATGCTTAGAAAAGCAGAGATTCTCTCTCTGCAGTACTCTCTAAGGTTGCACTTCCTTACCTTCTCTTTCTGCATCCTCATCTCAGAGCCTGAAACACTAGGAAGACAAAGACTGATTTTGGAAGCTCAAAAAGGGCATTCTTTACCCACCTTCACCTTCAGATAAAGGGGGTCACCAGGTGGCTGTCACACTGCTTTCTGTGGGGACTCCAGGAAGTGAGGAAGGCTGTTCCAATAAATTAAAGAGCAGTTATGACATCTGAATCTCCTCAACTTTCTGGTGTTCCCTAGCTTCCATGGTGTCTTTCCTTGTCACCAATCCCAAGAATCAGAAGCCACAGAAATGAGAAACTGAGTTATTAGATCCAAAGTTCCTGGCTGATTGCTAGAAAGGGTAAAGGCAATGCAAGCATATTAATGGCTTTCTTTAGAAAACATTTATTTTCATTTTTGGTATCATTCAAAGGAGGTATTCTTGGTGAATCATCAAAAGCAGCCTGGTTAGCTGTATATTTTTTTTTCCTTAAATAAGTTAATTTCTCCTTAGTACATTTGGTTCCAAGCAGAGATGAATTTCTTTTCAACATTTCTTAGTTCTAGTCAGTGAATTTAAGGTAAAAATAGCAAATGCAATTCAGATGGCCATGCCTTCAGTCACCAAAATGCTTTATAGAGTCAGTTTCATATCTCTGCAATATATACGTGAGTGTGTGTGTCTCTGTATTCTCTGTTATATATATTATCTCCAAAATGCTTTATGGAGTCAGTTTCATATCTCTGCAATATGTGTATGTGTGTGTATTCTCTGTTTATATATATATATATGTCCCTATATAGCAATATATAGATAATATAATATATATAACTGATATATAAGTTCTTGAAGGAGTTAAACTTCTTCTAATCTGGATGGAATCACTCATCTCATGACACTTGAATTCTGATCCTGTTTGGCAGCTAGATAAATGAATGAGCTTAGGCAAGTCGTTTCATTCAAAATTAAGATGAATTGGTTAGAGGAGAGAGTTTTTAAGTTTCCTATCCACTCTAAAATGAATGTATTTTATGATGGTGGTAATTTTTGTAATACAATAAATAATATTTCCCCAGTGAAATCGCCCATCCCAAGCCCACTGCCTTTCATTATCGTATGACATTTCTCAGATGCATCTACCAAAAGATAGACCATCATAACTTAGGGTTTAAGAAAATAAAAACAAAATATAATTGTCTTAGAGCAACTTAATTTATAATGATCTTAAATTAAGGAACAAACTTCTTGTGTTAATTCACTTTTTAGAAAAGGCAGTATAAGCATTTAGTTATCAATTACAGTTTGATTTCTGATCTTTTCCTAACATCTGGGTGGACTGCAGAAGATAGCTCTGTTCTCTTGAACGAAAACAAAGTATGGCCTTTTAAATAAAGTTATATGAGTCTGATTTTAGAGGTGCTAGTAGATAAAGCAAAATATCTGGAGGCAAAACCTAAAGTTCATATGGAGCATATATGGAAATAAAACAAAATATTGCTTCTCCATATTGTATGGGAGAGATATCAAGTTCTCAATGGCCAGCCAATATTAAAGCTAACACCTAATCAAACAGAAAATGGGACATATCACATCAAAAATTGGTCTAACAGGAGCACATCTAGCACCCAGATGTTGGTGTCCAATACAATTTTTCAGGGTAAAGAAACCAGTGCTCTTTAAATAAATGGCTGATTCTAGGGATAGGGTGAAGAAATGTACCTAGTAGTTCCAGAAAGCAGGAAAGTGCTTAAAACAAAAAGCAAAAAACTCCACAATGATGGGTGTATAGCAAAGGGACATAGGAGCCAGGTGCAGGAGCTCCCAGAAACCAAAGCTAGAACACCTTGAGCAAAAAAGTAAATAAAATGGTATTAGCTTGGAACCCAAAATATAACATAGATATCTGGGAGTCCATAATGACATAAATAAATAACTAAACAGGTAAATAAATGGGAGGAGAAGAACGCTCCCATATAGAAGAATTCCAAATCATTTATGTAAATACTCTGCCTTCCATCAGATGGAACATAACTCCCTACTCTTAAAGTGTGAGTTGCACATAATGACTTTCTTCTAAAAAATGCAACATAGAAAGGAGGATAAAGAACAACTTTACAGTTGAGAAACCTGAAAACCCAACCTCAGTCAGATGACCAGGGTTAATATCAAAAGCAATAAGTCATGTAGATAGAATGTACCCTTGATATGACATAATGAGAATGGCACTTTACCTTTGTAGCTTTCCTCCCAAAATGCATTACTCTGCTTTGATCAAGAGAAAAATATCAGACAGATTTCAACTGTGGGACATTCTATAAAGTTCCTAATCAGGACTCCTCAAAACTGCCATGGTGGTCAAAAATAAAGAAAGACTGAGAAACCATCACAACCAGGGGGAGGCTAAGTAATGTGGTGTCCAGGATGGGGTCCTGGAACAGAAAAGGACATTAGGGGAAAATCGAGGAAATCTGAATAAAGTATGAGATTTAGTTAATAATAATGTATTACTGTTGATTCATTAATTGTGACACCATACTGTTGCAAGATGTTAGTAACCTGGACAATTGGGTGTGTGGGGCACACAAGAACTCTCTGTACTTTCTCTGCAATAATTCTGTACATCTAAAACTTTCTGAAATTTAAATGTGCTCTAAAATAAAAAGTTTATTGTAAAAATTTGATCAAAATGTAAAAGAGAAAAATTATGAGTATTTGGGGAGATGAATTGGGGAAACTGTTTGGTGAAATATAAATTTTGCTTATTTTTTCTCTCCTTAATCCCAGCTAAATTGGTCAAATAATGTCCCAAATGTGACTTTGCCCAGGCATGGGAGCCATTCTTTAGTTGAGAATGAGAGATCTCTCTATAATTATGCATGATTATGGTTTTTAAAATATACAAAATATATTTTATATATAAATAAAAGATCTAAAATGAATGAACCAGAAGAAAAAGAGATCTACAGCCTCATCTTCAACAATAATATACAGACATTTAAGACAGATTTTTTAACCATCACAAATGTGAAATACTTCATAAGTGGTCATGCCCTACTTCTGTATGAATTACTTAACAACATAGTAGTACCAGCTAACTGAAATACTCAGAGAAAAATGAAAGAATAAACAGAAAACAATACATTAAAAGAAAAAGAAAGAAGCTGTAAAATTTGTCCTTTGCCAAAGTAGCTAGATAATTCAGTTTAAACGTAAAATAAGTAAATAAATCTATGGATAAGCTTTGCCTGTCTTTCTCACAGATATCCCGGTATTTTGGAAAAAAGAAAAAAAAAAAAGAAAAATCCATCAGCAGCAGAAAGAAAAGAAAGAGAATTTATCTTGAGGACAAACCAATGACTAAGTTAGGTTCTGAGCTAAAAATAAAATAAAATCCCCTTCTCTAATTTTAATCACACAATTAAACTAGAACAACTCACAGGGGCCTACCATGACCTGTTTTTGAAGAAACGGTGGCGCGCCTATCACTTAATCTAAAGTTAGACCCAAACAGGAACAGCAGAGACCTGGGAAGAACACTGAAAACATCTTCAGAGTTGGCCTTCATCGAATGCAAATCTGTAGGATGTCAGCAGAACTGCCTCCATTCTGCAAATCAAGAGCGAAGGGAGGAGACAGGAAACATGACAGCCAAGCAAGCTCCCACTTCTACTCCATTTTGACTTGTCATTTTTAGAATCCTGGTGAAATAAGTTTAAAAAAAAAAACAAAAAAACACCCCAAACAGGAATATTCTAGGGAATAAGTCTTCACTTTGTTAACCAAAACTTTCTAGAGCACATAGTTTAGTATTTTGTCTATATGATTAACATGATTTATGCTATTATAGCACCAATCCATCTTTTATGTTCACCAAATAATTTCAGTAGTGTCATTTCCATGTTTACATTCAGTCAATCTTCATAAAAAATATGTCATGGACTGAATTATGTCCCACCAAAATGTATAAACTGAAGCCCTAAAGTCCAGTACTAGTATATTAGACAGCGGGCCTTTGAGGAGGTGACTAAGGTTAAATGAGATGATGAAAGTGAAGCAGTGATCCAATAGAAGGGTGCCCTTACAAGAAGAGGAAGGGACACCAAACCTCTCTCTGTCATCTGAGGGCACAGAAAGAAGGTGGACATTTGCAAGTCAAGGAGAGAGACCTTACCATAACTCAACCATGCTGGGACCCTGATCTTGGACTTCCAGAGCTGTTAACAATGAAATTTCTCTTGTTTAAGCCATTCAATCTATGATATTTTGTTATGGCACCCTGGAAGTAACACAGATTTTTTTTACCAAGAAGTAGAGTGTGGCTGTAGCAAATAACTAAACACACAGAAGTGACTTTGGAACTGGTAGTGGATAGAGGCTGGAAGCACTTTGAGGTGCATGCTAGAAATAGAGATGTTAGGGGCAATTCTGATGAGGTCTCAGATGGAAATATTAGGAATTGGAGGAAAGGTGTCCTTGTTATAAAGTGGTGAAGGGTTTGGCTGATCTGTGTTCCAGTGTTTTGTGGAAGGTAGAACTTGCAAGTGATGAAATTGAGTATTTGGCTGAGAAAATTTTTAGGCAAAGGGCTGAAGAAATGTGTCTTAGTGTGTTTTGTGCTGCTATAACAAAATACCTGAGCCTGGGTAATCTATAAAGCATAGAAATTTATTTCTCATAGTTCTGTATATTGCCAAGTCCAAGACCAAGGTGCTGGCATTCAGCGTGTAATGAGGGCTGCTTCTGCTCCCAAGATGGTTATTCTAGAGGGAAGTGATATTTGTTCCCTCACACCATGGGAAGTGAGAGGGATAAAAAAGACACAAAACTGTCTCCATTAAGCCCTTTTATAATGGTATTAATTCATTCATGAGGGTAAGCACCTCTCAAAAGTCCCCACCTCCTAACACTTTTGCACTGGAGGTTAAGTTTTCAACACATTAATTTTGGGAGACACATACCATAGCAGAATTGTTTGGTTTCTCCTGACTACTTATAGTAAAATGCAAAAAAAAAAAAAAAAAATTGAAAAAGGAAGTTTTAAATAAAAAGAAGCCAGAATTTGAAGATCTGAAAATCCTCACATCACGCATATTGAAAAGAAAAAGAATAAATAAATGAGAAAGCTTGTTCTGAAGACAACACTGTGAGTATAGCTAAACAACCATTTATTTGATAAAGACAGCATGGGAGTGACTCATGGACTTAATCAGCCATCTCATCAGAAACCAAGAATAGAGATGACATTAACAACACTGACAGTTTCAGTTAAAGAGGACAGAGATCTGTCAGCCCTTCCTCCTTTTTCATTTCTCCCTTTTGGAATGGGAAGTTTTAGTCTATACTTGTCTATCACTATATTTTGAAAGTATCTAACTTGTCTGGTTTCACAGTGTAACAGCAGGAGAGAATTTTTCTAAGATGCATTGAGTCTCATTCATATTCAATTTAGAAAATATTTAGATGAGAGTTTGGACTTTAGACTTTAGGGCTGATGTTGGGATGAGTTAAGACTTTTGGAACTGTTGAGACACAACGATTGTATTTTTTATGCAAGAAGAACACAGATCTAGGGGGACCAAGTATGGAATGCCATGGGTGGAATTGTGTTCCCCTAAACTTGGCATATGGAAGCCTCATCCTCCCAAATGACTACCGGAAATAGGGAATGATTAAGGTTAAATGGTGTCATGAGGTTGGAGCCAATGAAACTGATGACTTAAAACAAGAGGACAAGATACCGGAACTAGAGTTCTTTATGTCATGTGTGAATGCAACAAGAACAGGGCCATCTGCAAGTTAGAAAGAGTCCTCACCAGAACCTGAGCATGTCTGCACCCTTCTTCCAGCCTCCAGAACTGGGAAAAAATAAATTTCTGTTATTTAAGCTACCCAGTTCCTGCTTCTTTAACAAAAGACCATGCTGACTAATACATATCAAGCAAGGTAGTGTGGTCCCCAAATAATTGGGGTTATCTTCCTTCAACACACACTGTAGGACTGCACTGCCTTAGTCTATTTAGAAAGAAGGGAAAACCACGTGATATATTTTAGCCAATGAAATATCAGCAATTTATTGCCATTATTACCTTTATGGCTAGTCTTTAATAGGAAAGATTGTGATTCTCCCCATGTTCTATTTTAATTGCCTCTGCAACTTGTGGTGGTCCAGATGGTGAAGTTTTCATCAGGCTGTATGTCGGAGCGAGGACAGTGGGGAGTGAAGTTCCTAGTTAACCCATAATGGACACGAATGTAAGTGAGAATGAATGTGTTGTTTATGTCACTGACACTTTTCACATATTAGGATTGATAAAGCCATCTTAGTTCCATGGGGTGGGGAAATAAATAAATATAGGAAGCAAACAAACAAAAACCCTTTAGTCCTGTGGGTAGAGAGTAGGAAAAGCAGAAGCAAACAACAATAACAAGAAACTTTGTAACGTTCTGTTATAGCCCGCTGAATAACCACAGTGAGCATATAATCCAGATAAGGTAATAAGTACAACATGTTGACCTTTTGTAACAATATAGACATTTAATTATAAGATTGTCCAACTGATTTTGTAATCCAATGAGAAATCACAAAATTTCATTTTATGCTTTCAAGATTTTATTACAAACGTCTACCCAGATCCAAGATAATTTTGGAACAACTTTTGATTTTACTTAATCTTGTTTAACACTATTGCAAAGTCTTTATTATTTGTAATGATGAACCACAGACAATTAATCTCACTGATTTATAATAAAACACCCAACACATATTGAGATTGGAATTTGAAATTGGTCACGTTTTGGTATGAACCTTTTATAATCTCAACTACCTTTCCAAGACCAGCACTTAGCCTCCTTTGTCACACCACTCCTTGATGTCACCCCACTACTTTGTACTATCTACCTTTCCTTCCGTGGATCATGTCTTTTTGCAACATCAAGCTTTCACATAATGGGTTTCATCTGCTTTAGAGATGTCCTGTTCACCTTCTGGAAGATGACTGCTCATTCCAGAACACCCAACTCAACTGCCAATTCCTCTGCAAAAGCTTGGACAACATTTTCACAAATAATTATTTCTCCCTTTACATTCCCAAATCACTTTATGGATATCTCTATTCCAGCACTTATGCCTCTTCATTATAAATTACTTTTTAACATGTCCGTTCCTTGTACTTGAATTGTAAGTTGGCTGAAAACATCTCTTACTTATTGTGTTATATAGCTACAATATACTTCTTGAATGAATGGGTGAATATGTCAAATTATAAACTAGTTCTGCCTGAAAATGTTGGCTGCTTAATAAAGGTGAATGATTATGTCCATAGTGTTTAATTTTTTTCTTAATTGTCAGGGGAAATAAATTGTAAACTTGCTTGCTTTCATTTTTCTTGTCCCTGCTCTGTGTCTTACATATACTGCAAATTGAGTATCCCTTATCCGAAAAGCTCAGGACCAGAAGAGTTTTAGATTTTGGATTGTTTTTTGAATATTTGCATTATACTTACTCATTGAGCATCCCTAAGCTGAAAATCTGAATGCTCTAATTAGCATTTCCTTTCATCATTATGTCAGCACTCAAAAAATTTGGGATTTTGGGCATTTTGAGTTTCAGATTTTCAGATTAGGGATTCTCAAACTGTGTGATAAGACAGAGAGTTTTGATACGCTGGCATTTAAGTTTGCTGGACTATGCTTTGTAACTGCTGATTAGAAAGAGTATAAGGAGCCTTGGAATTCTCTACTGTTCTGCTCAAATTTCCATTTGCAAACTTCTGACATGTGATTTATATTCCTTAGATAACAGAGGGGCTTTCTTAACTTTCTTCACAGCCAGCCTACTGAGCCTCTTCAGTCTCCATCCCTACCACTCCTGTGGACAAGAACAAAAGCAAAGAAAAAAAAAAAAAAAAAACAGGGACCAGAGATACCTTTTTATCCTCTTAATCAAAGGCTATGGCTGTCTCAGCTTGGTACACACTCCAAGCAGCTCTCCCAAGTAGGGCTTGTTGAGATCAGCTTGCTATAGAATGTGGTCAGCAAAAAACAGAGAAACTATAAATCACTGCATCCACCCTTTATCCTAGACCCTTATCCTGACCAAAAAAAAAAAAAGGGGGGGGGCGGAAATGAAAAGAACATTGGATGAGCCAATGGATGAATTTGTGTAAATGTACAAGCACCATTTATATGTGTTCTAGCTTGAGTCGAGGGAGACAGCACTGTATAGAGTCTGGTATCAACAAGACGGGATTACAAGTAAATTCCATGACTTACTGTTGTGTGCTCTGAGATCGTTAGTTAGCCTAATAAGTCTTGGTTTCTTAAGTTATAAAGCGGGGAGGAGGTCATGATAGTATCCCTATTAGGGCTGCTGACAGGATGCTGAACACAGCCCAGCATACCTAGCTCAACATATCTCACTCCCCTTTTACTCATAAGGTCCCTGAGAAAAATACACAGAAGGAAAGGCTTCATGATTAGTAAACACTAGCATTATAGCAGCAACTTGATTAGTTGGATTTGTTGGGATAAGATGGTGGAAATAGCTGGGATGGGTTTTGAAAGACTAGAATTTGGAGCTTGGCTAAACCTCTTAGGACTTGTATCACCTTTCACAAGTCACTTTTTTTTAGCTTTAGTTTGCTCATCTTTAAAACAAAGGAGTTAAAAAAAGATATGTCTCATCTGTCTTGCTAATTGTGGAATCGCTGTGATAAACTAAGCTTTATTCTTTTGTATGCAAAATGAAATGGTAGTAGTGGTAGAGGTGAAAGCAGGGGTGTGTGTTTATAAAACAGGTATCCTAAAAAGCCACAGAGCCATAGGTTCCTAGCCAGCCAACTGATACAGTTTGGATCTGTGTCCCTGCTCAAATCTCATGTTGAAATATAACCCCTAGTGTTGGAGGTGGGGCCTGGTGGGAGGGGATTAAATCATGGGGGCGGAGTTCTCATGAATGGTTTAGTGCCATCCTCTTGGTACTTTCCTGACAGCAGTGAGTAAGTTCTCACGAGATCTGGTCATTTTAAAATGTGTGGCACCTCTTTTCCCTCTCTTTGCTCCTGCTTTCCCCATGTGAATAGCTCCAGCTTTGCCTTCTGCCACGAGCCAAAGCTCCCTGAGGCCTCCTCAGAAGCAGATGCTGCCATACTGCCTGTACAGCCTACAGAACCGTGAGCCAATTAAACCTCTTTTCTCTTCTTTTCTCAATCTCAGGTATTTCTTCATAGCAATGTGAGAATGGACTACTACACCAACCAAACTGTTAATAAAACAGTCAAGCCCTGTTTATGACAACCTAAGAGGTTCTGATCTGGCAGTACACGAATTACTTGCAATGAAATTTGAGTTAAATATCATCAATGACTTTGTCAACTTCTTCTCCTGTTAGATTTTAAGCCTACAAGTCCTCTATAAATTCTGATTTCAAAAGACAAATATGGCTTTAGTGACGATTGCAAAATGCTTGCAAATCAGAGCTTCAATTTGGTATCCTTTTGAGATATCAGCAGAACTCGTTCCTTCAAATAATATGACCTGCAAATCAGATAATGTGTTGTAAGGGAGTTCATGACTAACAAAAATATAGTGTGTCACAGCATGCTATCACAACTTTGACAGACTTCAATGAATTTATGAGAACAAAAGAAAAAAGGAAGGAAAAAACAAGAGAGGAAGAAAAGGAAAGGGAGAGAAAGAAAGAAAGAAAAAATGCATTATTGAATGATAATTCCTGGAATAGCAAGTACATTGTCTACCTAGAAAAGTCTGAAAATGTCACTTTAATTTTCAGAGAAAGAGGTAGAACTAGTGTCGATGTTACTTAATAATTTTATGCCATTAAGTGTATCTGGAAAGAAATTGTTTTATTTTCAAAAGGCAAATTCTTTCAACAGGAATATTGAAGGCATATTTTAAGAAAATTTTACTGTCATTCAGTCAAATCTATATGGTGATCATGGATCTGCTAAAGGTCAGTTTTTAAGTTTGGTTAAGATTATGGGGCCAGTTGCAGACACTCTTGGCTGGAACTCTAAATCCACCCTTTCCTAACTATGTGAACTTTAGTAAGCTACTTAATCTCTCTTTGTTTTAATTTTCCCCTTGTTAAAATTGGAATAATGAAAGTATTCTGTATTATCAGGGTATGGTGGAACAATAAATAAAACAATTCACAAAAGCACTTATAATGTCTGGCACACAGGAAAGATTCAATAAATATAAGGTATATTTATTAGTATATTCTTTTTTTTTTTTTTTTTTGAGACGGAGCCTGGCTCTGTCGCCCAGGCTGGAGTGCAGTGGCCGGATCTCGGCTCACTGCAAGCTCTGCCTCCTGGGTTTACGCCATTCTCCTGCCTCAGCCTCCCGAGTAGCTGGGACTACAGGCGCCCGCCACCTCACCTGGCTAGTTTTTTGTATTTTTTAGTAGAGACGGGGTTTCACTGTGTTACCCAGAATGGTCTCGATCTCCTGACCTCGTGATCCACCCATCTCGGCCTCCCAAAGTGCTGGGATTACAGGCTTGAGTCACCGCGCCCGGCCTGTATATTCTTATTTAAATGTTTACATGCTATATATTCAGTTACAAAATACATATGTGTATCAACTCATAATCTGATGTAGGCAAGGTAATCTATACCCCTGACTTAATGTCTTCATTATAACTCCATTTGAACTATTTTTTTCTAATATTGCTGCCATACAGAGTGAAACCAAGGTACCCACTATACTCATGAACCTAGAAAGCTGACATAGATTCTCTAAATCTCTTTAATTTTCTAAGAGGCAGGTTTGTTGCAGCCTTGTTGCTTCGAAACCTACTCTTAAAGACATACCTTCCCTGTCATGTTGATTGATCCACATCCTTCTCCCTGGAGCAAAGGCACAAGAGCAACAAACATATCCACTAGAAAGCCACAGCAACTCTCCTCTCTCTTCCAGCTCACTGGAAGTCCTCTACTCAGTTGCAGTGTTGCCATTTGCCTATCTCTCAATGATCATGTCCTGTTTTAGCTGGCCCAAGGACATGTACGCTCTTTGTAATTACTTTTCAGTTGAAAGACTTTGGAAGAACATGGCTCACTGATCAGGTCATCTAGAATATTTATTTTTCTAATAATGATAATAATAACAACAACAACTACCACAATACATACTAGGCCTTGCTTTAAGAACTTTATCTGAACATCAACTCATTAAATAATCTTAGGAGAGGTGCTAGCATTATGCTTACTTTGCAGTTGAGAAAATCGAGGCTAAGAAGCGAAGTAAGTAGTGATAGGTTTCCCACAGATAGAGAGGCGTGAGGCTGGAATCCTGAAGCAATGAGTGTTTCCCCCTCCCATTTTCTCTGATTTGCACTACTAATTCATTCGTAATTTGGCTTAGTTTTCCTGTTATGGAAAGATTTTCTCTGATTACTTTTCCTCTCTTTATTCATTTTACTTAATGCCCATAACACTGTTATATTTCTTTAATCTTTGTTGATTACATCTTTGTTGATGAATGCTTATGCATTCATGTTGAAATTTCCAGTCCACACACTATTGTTTCTGGGTTTTAAATTCACATCCATTTTTTGTTTAATTCCCCTTTACCTTTTAAACAAACTTCTTACTTCATTTATCACCTGTATTTTCATGTAATTCTGAGGATCAATTTGCCTCTTCAGTTTGGCACTCAGCCATAACGTCTATACCAGTATCATCTCTTCCTGGCTTCCTTGATAAGTGTGTGTCTATAGAATATTACTATTTTACTGTAATATGTAGGACATAAAATATACAAGATAACTAACGGAATCAACAATGCTGAAAGACTATTCATAAGTACTCAGATGTTCAGTGCTTCCATTTTCATTGTTGCACTAATTAGGTTTTTTTGTGTGATTAGTGTTTATGAACTCAACCCAGTACAAGCAAATAAAATTCTGCACAGGATATTCCTGAAGTGATAGGTCACATTAAGAATCCCAAGGAATAAATGCATGCTACTCATGGGGATGAAACTGGGGCAGAGCCAAGCGTCCACTGCCAAACAAACATGAATTTGCATCTTCCGACCCTTCCCCTGCAATGCTGAAGCTTCTGGTTCAGTAGTCACAAAGCTGTTCTCCAGGGAACAAAGCCTGTTTCTGTTGAGGCGGGTGCAGCTACCAGCAAAGAAACCCTCATCATGATCCAACTGTAGTTCAGAAGCACGTGAGGCACAGGAAGCAATTTTGACAAAGAATAGCAAGAGCTATCCATACAAATGTAGAACAAAAACATAAAAAGGCATAAAAGGTATTGATAATTAATTTAAAATACCATAAGGAAATCATAGCTAAAGTGAGGGGGAAAATAGAGCCTCAACAAAGACAAATGGGACTGCCGAGGCCACGAAAGTGAATGCCCCAACACTTTGGACTACAATCGTAATGCCCAAATTTTTTTCCTGTAATTATGGTTCTACTTATCCCATCTTAGAGTCATAAAAAAACTTGAGTGGATAGGGGATTATTTCATGCTGGGAATATAGAAATAACTTTGAACAAATTGCCCATTTGTGATTATTTAAATAAAACATCATAATTGGAATACGTTGGTCGATAAAGGCAATTTTTTTCCTTCTCTCTCTTTTGTATAAGAACAATACACTAAATGCTATCTTGATTTTTTTTACCGCATTTTCGTAAATACAGTATTTAATGCCAGGTGCCCCCTCAATTTTACATTGTGATAGGCTACACAAAAGGAGGAGTAAATGCACTCGGAGTTGTTTTCCACACCACTTGGGCTCTGACAAATCATTAACAACATTCTCTGCTTCCGTATTGTCTTCTGTGATAATTACATGCAGCTTGACTCAATGGTGCTCACATTTAATGGGTCTCACTTTTACCACTTTTATTTCAATGGTGCATCTCTTAAAGAGTTGCATTTGCCGTCACTGTATTCACACTCTTTCAAAATATATCTTGCAAACAGAAGAGGTTCTCCATCTTCCTTTTTCGCGCCCAACAAAGAAAAGTCTAGTTTTTGATTGTCTGAAGATGACAGAATATCCTACATTGTAAATTGATCTTTCTCAAGTGGGATGAGGAGATTTAGACTTTCCATGTCCTCACTTCTATCGGCGCATTGATGCATTGAGGGCAGTTAAAGGGCCATGATCATAATCCCATAGGCACTATCTATCCATCTTTCTATCTTGAAAGAGTTGCCAGTTGATAGGACCTTCCAGATGTAGCTATACATTTTTGAAATAATTTCTTCTTTCAACTGATATTTTAGTAGAATTAAGCAAATTATTTCTTCATAATAGTTTTCTTTTTTGTTTTTATTTTATTTTATTATTATTATATTTTTTATGAGACGGAGTCTCTCTCTGTTGCCCTGGCTGGAGTGCAGTAGCATTATCTTGACTCACTGCAGCCTCCGCCTCCCAGGTTCAAGTGATTCTCCTGCCTCAGCCTCCCAAGTAGCTGGGATTACAGGCACGTGCCACCACGCCCAGCTAATTTTTGTATTTTTAGTAGAGACAGGATTTCACCATGTTGGTCAGGCTGGTCTTGAACTCCTGACCTTGTGATCTGCCCACCTCGGCCTCCCCAAAGTGCTGGGATTACAGGCCTGAGCCACTGCGCCCGGCCCATAATGCTTTTCAATAGGTAATACACACATAATACTACTTAAAAGCCCATAGTGACCAAAACTTATGTGTACACATCAGAGAACACATGGAAGAATGAAACGTACTCCCTGTCCTCAAAATTTTGATAGAGGAGTAAGATATAAACATATGAATGCTAAATGAGAAATGCTAGAAAATTGCTATGGACCTCAAATGCTATAGCAAATAAAAGGAAATAGAAATGATGATGAGCATTGCCGTTGTCTCCTGGATCCTCAGATTTGGAGCATCTAATCTAAAGCATGAAGGAATTCAAAGCCATCTAATTCAGCTACCATTGTATTGATCTCCTTGACAAACACTTGGTGGAACGGAAGTGCTGAATACTCATGAGTGCCCAGTCTCTGCTTGAAGCTGTCTTATGACAGGGAGACCACTCCCTGTGAAAACAGCTCATTCTCACTCTGCCTTTTGAAAGTTCTTTCTTACATTGAGTTGGAAGCGCTACAAGTCTTCTACTTCTACCCCAGCAAGCATGTAGCTTTTAAAAGCATAAGATCTGGAGTCAGACAGACTGGATTCAAATCCAGAGTTCACCAATAACTAAGCGTCCCTATGTAAACAGAATACTTTCTCTACATCTCAGTTTCCTCAACTGTAAAACAGGAGTATTTAACCAATGATCCCAAACTGATAGTGTTACTCAGAGGATTTGACATTTATCAAGCACTCAATTAAGGTCGGCTATTATAATTATGACAACACTTCAGATATTTGAATACAAGTCACTGATATCCTCTTCCCATGATGTTTTTTTACACTACAAGGAAACAACATTTAGAGAAGTTAAATGACATGCTCAAGGTCACATGTCTGGTACGTGACAGAAACAACAAGAACTGAGATTTTCTAAAAATCCAACGACCTTGCTAGTAAAAACACATTTCAGGAAAGTTTTAGATGCTTTAGCCAGGACAGTAACATAATTTGTTTTATAATAAATGGTACTAGGGTACTCATGGTAGATTTCTATATTTGAGACTATCCACTGACACAAACGGTTTATGAGGAATTAGGGATATGAAAAACTAAAGAAATTGTCTTAATGAGAAAGAATGTCTTTAAATCCAACAGTAATCACTACTATAAGCAAGAATTCATAATTTCTATCCCCCATATCTCTTCCTCTTCTTTCTATTTCTATTTTTGAAACTGAATTTTCAGTTTCAACATTTCTCATACATCTCATAGCTGGATTAATTCAGTAATTTCCTCAACAGATTTTTCCTAATTCCAATGTCTACCCACTCATGCTCCTTGCTCCCCACCATTCCCAAAATTATTAACATAAAACATAAGGAGAGTATGCCACCTCCCTCTCTCTCTCTTTTTTTTTTTCGAGACAGAGTCTGGCCCTGTCACCCAGACTGGAGTGCAGTGGCACCATCTCGGCTCACTGCAAGCTCCGCATCCTGGGTTCATGCCATTTTCCTGCCTCAGCCTCCCAAGTAGCTGGAACTACAGGCACCCGCCACCACGCCTGGCTATTTTATTTTATTTTATTTTATTTTATTTTTATTTTTAGTAGAGATGGGGTTTCATTGTGTTAGCCAGGATCGTCTCTATCTCCTGACCTCATGATCCCCCTGCCTCGGCCTCCTAAAGTGCTGAGATTATAGGCATGAGCCACCGCACCCAGCCCACCACCTCTCTCTTTAAAAATTTTCTAATGGATTCTAACTCTCCATAAGACCATGTCCAAACTTCTTGACAAGCTAATGATTCTTCCAACCAGTCCCAACTCTATCTACCCAGACTCATCTCCCACAGGGATTGTTGTTGCATGAAGCCAATAACTCAACAACTGACATGTTTTCAAATGGCCAATCAACTTTAGTTATTATAACAATATTTATTCTGGAAGGTACTAACCCCTTTCTCCAACTATTGTCATGTATTTATTCATTCAACCAACACGTATTGGTCACTATTTTAGACATCATGGATATGCAATAAACAAATAACAAGACCCAGTTCTCAGTGCATTTATTTTAGTGGGAAGACAAGCCAAAAAAGCTAAAACTAAACAAAATATATACTTTGTTAAATACTGATAAACACTAAAAAGAAAGAAAGCAGAGAAACAGCATAGAGTATACCGAGAAGGAGGGTCAGGACATTTAAATAAAGTTACTAGGGAAGACCTCGCTGTTTAGGTGCTATTTCAGTCAAGAGATAAAGGAATTAAAATCTTCAAGTGTCTATCTAGGGAATGAGCATTCGAGCTACAGCGAACAGCTACGGAAAATACCATGAGGTAGTGTGACTATTTTA
This sequence comes from Colobus angolensis palliatus, assembly GCF_000951035.1. NCBI lineage: Eukaryota > Metazoa > Chordata > Mammalia > Primates > Cercopithecidae > Colobus > Colobus angolensis. Next base: position 11,209,891 of record NW_012115932.1, on the reverse strand, counting down.
TTTGAATGCTGGGAGAAGGCCAGTGAGGCAGCTAAGATTAACTAAAGGGGACACTAGTAGGGGAATGATTAAGAAATTTAATAAGAGGGAAGAGCTTTTAGGAGCTTAAGAGTTTCAGTTCTTCAAAAGATATGGTAAACTGGCTGGGTGTGGTGGCTCATGCCTGTAATCCACTTTGGGAGGCCAAGGCGGGCGGATCACAAGGTTAAGAAACCCCATCTCTTGGTGAAACCCCATCTCTACTGAAAATACAAAAAAATTAGCTGGACATGGTGGTGTGTACCTGAGTAGTCCAAGCTACTCAGGAGGTTGAGTCAGGAGGATCACTTGAACCCAGGTTGCAGTGAGCCAAGATCGCACCACTGCACTCCAGTCTGGTGACAGAGCAAAACTCCCTCTAAACAAACAAACAAACAAACAAAAAACTACTGAACTATTGGAATGGGTTATGAGCAGAGAAATAAGAAAACTGATTTTTTTAACAAGTTCACACTCCTTGCGATAAATTCAGGATAACTCCAAGCTTTTAGCTTAAATAACCGGAAGACAGAAGATGCACCATTCACTATATCCAGTGGCTGCCTCTGCAAACCCTTTTGATTCAGCCACTTTCATCCATCTGCACTCTCACTATCTTAGCCTAAATCATCATCATTTTTAAATCTAATTTCATACAATATAATCACATGCATCATCTCTTATCCCCGCATAGTCAATTCGTTTTGCGGAAATTAGGATGATCTTTTAAACACACAACACCCCACAATGGCTTACATACCGACTTATAAAATAACTCCTCATGACCTGCAATACTCCACCCTATTTCACCACTCTCTTCCTCTCTAACATCATGTCTCTGTTTTTATGACATGTTCTAGAACGCTTTTCCATCCCTGGACCTCTGTATACTGGACCCTCTGCTTAGAAGCCATCCCATCTCCAAATCTTTTGAAATGGTTATTCCTTCACTTCTTCTGACCTCAACTTTAGCAGTAAATCCTTGGGGAGGCTTTTTCTGAACATGCTCTCTCTAAGGCATGTTAATCCCTGTTATTCTACTATAAACAACCATTTATTCAACTGGTATTTATTGGGTGTCCATGTGCCAGATACTGTCTTAAGTGCTATTCTTTCCTCCTTTTTGTATTTCTTCCAATTTGTGACCATATTTCATATTTAATTCCTGCTTCCCCAGTTGAACTACAAACTCACTAAGAGCAAGAGCCAGCCATGTTTTGTTCACCATTGTATCCTTTCTAATATATGCCAGGCAATCAAAACATATTTGTAGAATAAATGTTTAATGTTATTCCGAATTTGCTGGGTTTTCCTTTAGGCTTCCAATATAGAATTTATTTCATTAAAATTGTATATCATAGGTAATTATATATAGCATCTTTCTCTAATAGCATGCAGCTTACTTGAGACAGAAACTCATCAGTATTGTATCTTTCAAAAGACTGGCTGAGTACTTTTGTAATTATACATGCTTCTTGCATTGAAATGATGACTGAGTGTAACTCTGGGGTTTTCCCCAATATGTAAACTGAACATGACTTAGGAGACTTGACTTTATTTATTTATTTATTTATTTATTTTTTGAGACGGAGTCTCACTCTGTCACCAAGCTGGAGTGCAGTGGTGTGAACTCGGCTCACTGCAACCTCCGTCTCCTGGGTTCAAGCGATTTTCCTGCCTCAGCCTCCCAAGTAGCTGGGACTACATGCATGCACTACCACGTCTGGCTAATTTTTGGATTTTTAGTAGAGATGGTGTTTCAACATGTTGACCAGGATGGTCTCTATCTCATGACCTCGTGATCTGCCCGCCTCGGCCTCCCAAGTTGCTGGGATCACAAGCGTGAGCCACCGTGCCTGGCCGACTTTGTTCTATTTTAAGAGTACATATAAAATTACTACGATTTTGGCCAGTTCCAGAAATTTAATAACAAAGTAGATATACTCCCATGCTTCAGATCTAATGACCTCCCACTATAATATCAAAACATAGTAAATTATGTTCTCTAGAAGACTACCAAATATGTCCTGCTTTCCTTACCAAACTCATCTTATAGGACAGTTTCCCTGTCTCGTCATGAAGTCCAGCCCCGCTAACCTTTCTCTCTAACCCTGCACTATACTGAGAACACTTCCTCTTCAAGCCTGTGCCCTGACCACTCTTCACTCAGAATGCCCCTCACCCTCCTGGCCACCGTTCAGGCTTCTGCCCCTCCTTCATGCTCCAATTCAAATGTCACCTTTCCAGAGAGATCTTTTCAGACAGGTCCACATAAAGGATCCTTTCCTTATCTCTCTCCAAAGTTACTCTCTCTATGCCATTGCTCCATTTATTTTTTCCTTAACAACTCACCATTAACCGAAATTATCTTTTTTAGAAATTTACAAGTTCATGGTTGATCTCTCAACTATAGACTATAAGTTCAGGGCAGCACAGATGTTGCCGTGTTCACCGTTACCATCTTCTATGCCAGAACGAGGTCTGGAATCTAAGAGAACATGCATAGTAAATATTTGTGAAATGAACAAATTAATATGTACATAATTAAAATATGCCACTGGTATTTATTATAAACCATTCACCAGTGTATAGCTCCTGAAGGTTATGCAAGCTAAAATCCACAAGATATAATTAGGAGCATTTCTAAATTCTAACCTGAAAGTCTTGTAAGTCCACTTGTTTGATTAAGAAAGGATGTTTTCTGGGACAAAGGGTGACAGATTTTCACATGGGCAATGAGTTACTGGATTTGCAGAATTGGGTTTTTCTCCTCTGTGGATCTGCAGGAACTAGCATACTTCCCTGTTCCTGGGAAATCTACAATAGTTGCTTGTTGACTTGATCTGAAATTAGAACGAGAATGAAAACCTACACTAGGACATTTCCTGCTATAAATTCCAGCATCACTCAAACTATATTTAAACCGTATTTACTTATTTATAAGTATCATTTAAATAGATGAATATAAATTCTTGTTGGCTAATTTTCAGTGATTTACTGAAATGCTCTATTTAAAAATGTCAAGTGGCCATTAGCAGTAAACCTCCAAGAATTTATCTGCCATAATATTCCTACTTAAATATTGTCATTGCATTATTTCATTTTACTGGCTTACATTTAAAGAATCTTTCTGAAATCACTGAAAGTTTTTAATAGCAATTCATTCTCAATTTAAGACATTAAAAGGCATGGATCAGAGATGGAAGGGGAATGAACACTCCATAGACTTGATACAGCATCACCATAACTAATACCCAGCAGGGTCTGCTAGACCCAGGTTCACACTTGAGTAAGACTGAGGCAGTTTCTTGAACTGTGCCACACTGGGTCAGGTTAAGCAGAATTCGGTCTAGCTGAACACTTTTATAGACTCAGAGGGCAGTTATCTGGCACCTTATTAAATTCACCTTGTTTCTTTTTTCCTATAAATCATTTCAGTAATCTTCCTTAAGATCAACGTATCTGAAAGTGGAATACTAAGATGATTACTATCATATTAGTGATATTGTAAGGCATTGCAAATACAACCAAAAACACAATCATGTTTATTTCTATTTCATATTTATTTCCATGATTTTTTTCCCTCTTGTTCTATCCAAATACATTGTGGCCCCAGTGACTGTTAATCCTTCTTGAGAGAAGGATTCAACCACCTGGTTCAATTTAGTTGTTTCCATAAATGGCCAAAAGAGAAAGATGGAATTATACATGCTCTCACATTTGCTGTTTGGAGTTTTGTGATCAAAACAGAACTTTCATTGTAGAATCTCATGTCCCCGATTATTTGCTCAAATTATATGGATTAAAATATTTTGAAAAAAATTACCTATCTATCTTTGAAAGGAGACCCACTTGGCAATGAATAACTATATGTTGCTTCTGAGGAATATAATTGTGAATTAGATGGATCATATTTCTCTGGCTGTAATGCTATTTGAAATATTTTAAATGTTAACAACAGTGTATTTCTCTCCTAGAGTGCATGCTATTGCATATCTCAAAAATGAGCTGTGTAACTGAGCTGCTGATGAAAGCAACGGTGGTCTTCTATAATGGTTGTCATTGATTGAGTTTCTACAATGGACGAGTCACTGTATTTAATACTTCATATGACTTACATCTAATCTTCAAAACTCTTTAAGGTAAATATTATCTCACTTCACCATGAGGAACAGTTGGGTGACTAGCTTACTTAAGGTCACGATCCAATGAAGGTCACGGCTAAGAAGAATTCAAACTCAGCTCTTTCAGACTAATACATCATGCCATAGGTTCTCTAGCTTGACCTTAAATCAGAATAGTCTGGTGGACTTGTTAAAACCCAGATCACTATGCCCCACCCTCAGCACTCTTGATTCAGTAAGCCTTGGGGAGGTTCTGACTTCGTACATTTCTCTGAAATTCACAGGTGATGTTGATATTTGCTTTTCCTGAACCACATTTTGAATCCTATCATTTTCCTGTACTATATGCTCTCAGAAGGTAGAAACTGGTAGTAAGAACCAATCATTGATTTTTCTCCAGGAGTTCTACTTACACTTTTATGAAATTTGAAATATACCCATGTAACATTTATCAAAATTTTCACAGATATTTCTGGAATTTCAGGCAAATTTGGCTCTTTTTCTACTTTTCTCAATTGTTTGACTTCTCCAAAATTAGCACATGTAATTTTTATTATCAGTGAGTAAAAAGCTGATTGCATTTAGGAAAAAAATACAACAAAAAACTCAGAGGTGTTAGATATTCACAGGACACATCTCAGCACTATTTTAGGGAGGGGAATATATATATCCACATACATATGTATACATATAACACACATATTATATATGTATGTATGCAACATATACACACATATCTGTATCTATAAAACAAAGGCTTTATTTTTAGCTTAACCTAGACTAGTTAGGACGATGTCAGTTCAAATTCTGGACCAGCTGTTTACTATCCATTTAGCCATGCCAAACCAATTCACTGTTCTGAATCAGTTTCTTTACCTGTACATTCAGAAAACCAAACTAGAATAATACATCTCATAGTTAAAGGACTTTTAAAAGACTAGATAGTCTCAAAAGTTCAGTCGCGCTCTATACGCTGTACTAGTATAAATCCTCCTTTCAGAATTTGAAGGAGAAAAAGACACTTTATGATGTGAGGGTCATTCAGATGAGACCAGAACAAACTGAAGTGTGGTTAAAGGTGCAGGGCCAGTTGGCCAGAATGCCCCTGCGACACTTTTACATTTTTAAGTGATATCATATTACATAATAATAGCACATGACTATTTCTATTCTGTAAATTATAATTGCTAAAGGAAATACCCCGCTATTTATGAGATGCTTAGTGCATCTGTCACCATGGCCTTCTGGCCCAAATCAAAGTGATCGGAGCTATTAAGATGATTTCCCTATTTGGCTGGGTTTTAAAGACTATAGTTTTGAAGTCAGTGGCAAATGACCTACTAATGGTGTTTAATGGTTCTCTCAACAAATTGTGAAGTACCTTGAGTGACCCACTGGTTAAGTACGTAAAAGGAAAATTCCAGCTTTAATCATTTAATCTTGATTCCATCCTGTTTTTCTTTTGGACAGTGATGTTTATTTTCACCTTCAAGGAAGAATGGGGAGATTAAAAAAATTGGGAGGGAAAAGGTAATTAAGAGTTCTTGAGCACTGGGCTAAGCATTTCATATGAGCCATCTCATTTGGTCTTCACAACCCTATAGAAGAAAGAAAGGAAAAGGTACACAAAACTTGCATAGCTGAGGTCACATAATCAGGAGCAATGCAGTGGAGTTGAATGTGATCTATTAGAATCTAGAACCCAAGTGTTTGGGTGGTGTTTCCTGGAGAGGGAAATGCAGAGATTTTCTCTCCATGGGCCAGAATACAAAGCCAAGTGCACTGAAGGCTGAGATATGACTCACCGTGGGCCCCAGATAGATGTTTTTTCTTTAAAAAAAAAAAAAAAAATTTTTTCAGCACTTAAATAAACGAGCATCATAAACACACAAATCAAAGAGTGTCAAGAAGACATAAAAGCCAAGGCAGTAGCCGGGCATGGTGGCTCACGCCTACAATCCCAGAACTTTGGGAGGTCGAGGTGGGCGGATCACTTGAGGTCAAGAGTTCGAGACCAGCCTGGCCAACAAGGTGAAACCCTGTCTCTACTAAAAATACAAAACAACTAGTCAGACATGGTAGTACATGCCTATAGTCCCAAGCTACTAGGGAGGCTGAAGCCAGAGAATTGCTTGACCCCAGGAGGCGGAGGTTGCAGTGAGCCGAGATCACCACTGTATGCCAGTCTGGGTGGCACAGTGAGCGCCTCCATTCCCCACCTAACCCCTCGCCCCCCCCAAAAAAGCCAGAGCATCAAGACAACAGATTCAATGCTCAGGCAGACATTAAGGGGAAACAAACAAAAGTTTGAGCAGATAGAACTAACCTAGAGCTCATATACAGGGAAAGCATAACACAAAGCAGGGATGGATAGGTATTCTGGCTGCTCCAGCCTCAGCTGCTTTGCTTCCCTTCTACCTTAGCAAATCACCTAACCACTGGGCTGATAACGAGGGGCAAGTTGTTGACTGAGAGACCAAAGTTGAGGAAAGTTAGAGCAGGCAAATTCGTGGCAAAAAAGTTTCTTACCTTGAAGCTGGTGATACATTGTCAAGGTTCATGTCTGCAGAAAGGGAAAAATGTCTCCACTCCACATAAAATTACCTTCAAAATAACTTCTCTGTGATTCCTGTCTGTCAGCCTCCAGATAGAAAAGGAAAAAGCAGGCCAGAGAGAGAAGCTTCAGGAATGACACCCATTTCCTTTTATATCCTGGCCTAAACAGCCCCAAAATGCCCTATATTTTTCTTTGTCTATTTTCATACACAGGCCAAAAAAAAAAAAAAAAAATGAGTTTGCATCTTACTCTTGGATTATCTTTTTAAGAAATTTTGTGAATACATATCACAGCTAAAACTATAATAAAATTTCCAGAGAAGAGTATCAATTTTTTAAAAATAAAAATCTTTTTTCACTTCATCTAGCAATTTTCTAGTCCCTTCTTGCAAGGTCATTTGAAAATGGAGAATTTATTTCAGGGGCTCTAAATGCTCACAGTAGTGACTCTATCCTAAGAAAGTGACTTGAAAGAACAAAACAGGAAATCAGCATTGCAGGTATGTTCTAGATTTTAGGTTTTCTTGTTTTTGTTTTTATTTTTTATTTTTGTCTTTATAGGAAGAAATTCCTCTAAAAGTAAAAGGGATACTTGAAAACAGAGATTTGAACAAACATAAAAAATAAGTTGTCTCTTGTTTTAGTCTGTTTTGTGCTACTATAACAGAATAGCTGAGACTGGGTAATTTACAATGAGCAGAAATTTATTGGCTCACAGTTCTGGAGGCAGGAAAGTCCAATTTTAAAGTGCCAGCATCTGGTGAGGGTCTTCTTGCTGTGTCATCAACATGTTGGAAGGCAAGAGGTCAAGTGAGCAAGAGAGCAAGACAGGGCTCAACTTGTTCTTTTATAATGGCGTTAATCTCACCCTCAAGGCAGAGCTCTCATGCCTTAATCATGCCTTAAAGGTCCTACCTCTTAATACTGTTACAATGGCAATTAAACTTCGACATGAGTTTCAGAGGGAACAAACATTCAAACCATAGCACTCCTATGTGGCTAGGCCCTGAATGATCTCCTTCCGCGTCCATCGAAAGAAAAGAAGGCAAGGACCTAAAATGTCATTTAAGTCAGAATTTACCTGCAGAATCTGTCAATTTAGGTCTTTCCCGAATAAGTCCATTTCTTCTTTTGGGCCTTAACTATATTTCAATGTGCTGTATTTTGTACTGCCTGGACTAGTTTTATTGTATTAATTTTTGTCTGCATTTGATTCCCATTAGGCTGTATGCCGATCTATTAAACAAATATTTTATTGGGCATCATCTATGTGTCAGAAGACACACACTGTTTTTATTCCTGAGGCTACAGCACAGCAGATCATCTGTTAAGATAGAGTGAGGACTTGTTTCTTATTTGATTTTTTGTTTTCCATCATATCATAAAGTGGGACTAATAGAAGTACTTACTTGGTAAAATTTCTGTTAGAGTCAAACTAGATTACATAAGCAAAGTTCTTAGCCTGTGGCCTGAAATGTCATAAGTGTTCAACAGATATTAGCTATCATTACTGCTAGTAGAGTGCCTGACATACACCAGAGGTTTTAATAAGTATTTGCAGAATGAATGGTCAAAGATTGGTTGCATATAGTGTTTAACACAGTAGTGACCTTGCTTATTACAATTGGTTATATCGTGCATACTAACTGATCCCTTGATTCCAGTCATTTAATAGATTCTAGGTAGGTTTGAATATAAAGTGAGGTGACACTGAAGTAATTCTATTTTGAAAGACAAGTCATCCTATTTCCAGTTAATTTTTAAGCAGATACATTTGAAAGCCATATGGCATAGCAGAAATCACACCTCATTGGAGAAAACCTAGCACCCTGATGCACCTTCTTCCTCCAAATAGATGCATGTTATTGGAAGAGTCACTTCCTAGACTTCCCTGGGTATTGTTTTTCAACTGTACAGTAAGAAGGGTAAATGAAATCTAGTTGTTTTCCTCCTAGTATTAACCATCTGTGATTCTAAATCATTTGTACAGTAAGATTCTGAAAGGCTTTTAAAAAATGCAGATGGATAAATAAAGTTGGCTTTTGGTTTTCCCCTATAGCTATCCTAGGTTGTATGGGTAAATGTAATTAACATAATAATGATTATTGTTAACACTGTCTGAGGACTTCTAAATGCCAGGCAACTTGTTAAGTGCCTTTACATGGATTTTCTAATTTAATACACACAACTAACCAAAAGAAAGTAGCATTATCTCCATTTAAAGGAAAAAAGCAAAAACAAAAACCCTGAAACTGAGAAATGTATTCACTTGCTCAAGGTCATATAACCAAAAAGCAGAATTAGAACATTTGAGCCTTAACTACAATATGCTTTACATGCAGTATATTCTACAGACATTCTACAACAGTGAAACAAATAATATTCAGTCTGGCCCCGCACAGAGTTAATTGATTTTAAATTCCTTTCACTGATTGGTCATTAGTGAACATTAGTGAAATAAAGTCATCATTTTAAATTGGCCAACTGTATGTAAATCAATAGACAGATTTTTTTTTTTTTAAATCTCTAAATATCCGATAAAAGAAAGCCTCAAATGACAAGTTGCCTTTGCAAGGCATAACATTCTGCTAAGAAGGTATTATCCTACCTGCTCTCCTATTGCTTCATGTTCTATCAACTTAATGGAAGACAACTCTAAGCTGACAGTTTCAAAAATGTAATTCACAAAATTTAAAAACTTTCCTTTTTAAATAAGTCTCACATGCACAGATTCCACTTGTGGGCTCTGAGTCTCAAAGCTGTCGGGAACACCAGGAGGAGCATGAGATATTACAAATGGCAGGGAACCTATTTCTAACTGACCATTGAGGCTGTGTGTTGGGAAATAAGGCATAGGATCCTGAATAAAACCTCCGAACATTATTTCTAAATGGAAACTGTTCTTTTTGACTCAGCTGCCATTGGAAGGCAGTAAGGCCCTATTTTGATAGTGCATCAGTGAAGGCCTTAAAGTTAATTACAGCCTTGTGTTTACTCTGACGCTATTATATGATATTTACAGACGAAAAGAAGATGGTTTAATCACTGAGATGGTTATAATGTGCACTTATCTCATTTTATTCATACTGTGGGGGAAAACATGTAATTGTGTTAAAAAAAAAAGAACAATTTCATCTATTCTTAAATTCCACAACATGCATTAAGTGAATCCAAGTTATTGTAGTAACCTTGTATGTCTAGTGCACTATGCTTCTTGTTTTTCTAACACGAATAATATTTAAAAGACTTTTCTATTCTGAAATGGTTAATTTCAAATTTTCTCAAGGTATTCTCCTCTGAGCCCCATTACCAACACAAGATTGTCACTGCAACATGGTTTTACTGTCACATTGATGTTAAAAGGCAGTGACAGAGCCAACAGGAGTGAACCGAAGCCATTTATATATACTGTAGAACTACACTGACAATCCAAAGGAACACACCATCTGCATTCTGTGTTGCTGCAACCTACTGAACTGTGGGTTTGCAATTTCAAAATTCAGAGTGTCATGCCCGATTCCACTTTAGGGAGCTCCCACAGCTGCTACTTTTGCTTCTCTGCCTTCAGAATTCTGATGCTGAAGTTAATCTATGAGGACATCCTTGTGTAGTGATGGAGACACGGCGGTAGGGCATGCTAGAGTACCACATATTTTCATGCATTTATTTATTTAAGCTGTGTGACTTTTTATCCCCTCTTCCCTTTGCAACTTATCAGCCTGAACCCTCAGACACTCACACCCACACAATGATCTCAGCAGGCAAGGAGGAAAAGCAAAAGCAAATGCACTTTAGGGAAAGGAACAGGAAACCGACACAGAAATGGCCATTACAGGACATTTCAATTTTACGTGTGGTTTCAGCTTCTTCTCCAAGTGCATGCAATGAATGTGGCCTGATTACCTTAATTCCGTGATATTGGCAATAATCACAATGGCAGGCAGTGCCTAAGAGATTGCTCTGGAGAGTAGAGTCACAGAGATGGAGATGTGGAAAATTTCCGTTGAGCACAACACACAGAAGGAATAGAGATATGTTCAGGAATCCATTTCCCGATAGAAAGGTAGATGGCAAGAGAGCTCAATTCTCTTAGTGATTAACTGTAGGGTTGATGAGTTGTTCTTTTCATGGTCTTCTCTAGCATTATGAGTCTCCATTCTATGGTAGGATGAAAGAGGAACTGAGATATGTAACCACCACAGAGACACTTTAGTGCTGATTTGACTTAGAATTGAGAAAGTTTTTAAAAATGAGTAAGAATTAAATATAAAAATAAAAGCAATTGATGTCAAAGGCAAAACACCAACGGGCCGTTTCTTGAATAGGGAGAATCGTGAACCTACTGAAGGGATCCTTTCTAGTTGTGTTACTGACTGCTGAGAGGAAGCAGAATTTCTGCCTTTGATGACCATGGCCATTTTAAAGTAGGGACATCTACTGATTTAGGGGAATTGTAGATGAGATGAGTGTCAAGGGTTAATGATACCACAAGTTATCAATGTGATAAGAAAGTAAAGGCTGAAAAGTGACCAAGGGATGATGAGGAGAGGACTGAGACATAACAAGACATTGGTATTGGGGGGTGTGCAGAGGAAGGCTGGGACATTGTTGACTATGTGTTCTTTTTTTGGCAACAATCTTAGAAGAGCATAATTAGCCACAATAAAGCAGAACTCTTTACACAGTTATAACTCTGTCTTACGCAATATGAGTACCAGATTCTAACTGTAATTATCAATTTAAATTCACTTGTTCCAGGCTTTTCTCCATTGCAATGTCTCAAGAAATTCTTAACAAGCTTTAAAAAGACAGAAAAATATTGGTCGACATTATCTGACTCTACCGATTGTACTCAATGGAATATCCTCTACAGAGTTTACTAAAGTGAACTTAATACACATATACAAACTTATGTGTGGGGATGTGTGGATATGTGTGTATATATTTGTACCTATGTACATGTATGTGTATACACACATGCACACGTAAACATGTGTGGATACTCATACCTAACTGAAAATAATATACAGTGAGCTTCTAGAATCTGTCTTTAATCCCTCTTTAGAAAGAAATAAAGAAACACTTAGGCAGATACGATTACAAGAAAGGTTTAATTCCAGATCCAACCTTATGTGGTGTTATGGCCCCAACACTGCATCTGCTCATGTACAACTCTGCACTGGAATGGTCATTGATTTGTATCAGGTTGGCTATATCAACTAGAGTTTGGGTAATTTATCCATTGGTGATCCTTTCACAATTCATTCATTCATTCCCTCAGTCAACAAATATTTATGATGCATCCATTACATGCCAGGCATTGTTCTATCAAGCTGTAAGGATACAATACATATCTCTGCCTTTATGAAGCTTACATTCTTGCAGTATAGAGATGAGTAAATAAATAAGCAAATAAGCAAATGTTAGATCAAGAAGCATGAGGCATAATAAAAAAGAACAGGGAGTGAATGGAATGGCAAGTGGGCTATACAGAGCTTTATATTTTATAGAGAGTAGGCAGGGGAGGTAATGTTTGAGCAGAGACCTGCAGGGAGTAGGGAGTGAGCCATGCTAACAGAGTTGTTCCAGGCAGAAACAGTGAAATGCAAATAGACGCTTTGGACCCAAGGTCTCTATTTCACAAGGTAGATTTCTATGACTCTAGCTACAGTTGTTAGTTCGTTGTTAGTTGTTATTTGTTCCTAATTTTCTTTTTCACTTAACAAGGGTGGGAAATGTAAAAAGCGTTTGTTTATCCCCACTGCTTGCATTCTATAGAATGCCCACTCCCAGTGACAGCCTGTCCACTTCAGCTATTCATTCTGTTTGTTGGAGGTCTCTGTCTTTCCCTGTTTCTCCTTCACCTTTGTTTTAGGAATAGGAGGGATTCTCAAGCTCCTGAAATACTCATAAAAAGGGTTAATTTTCAAGTTTAGCACCCTCGAAAAAAATCATCCTCAGTATACCTGTTATTGACTCTATAATATGTCTCAGAACACTTTCTGTTTTACTTTATTAAATATTATTTCTGGCAACAGCAGCCTATTCATTCCATAGGTATCTTTGTTTGAGTTATGCTTAATCTCAATGCTGTGAATACCTCCAAAATCTGCTAAAAGAAAATTATGGTATCATATGTGTGGCACCAAGGCATATTACCACTTGTCAAATAATAAAATATACAAAACTAAAGTAATAGAGAAAATGGTCATGTTATCTAATTATCTGTGAAATTCTTGGAACAGATTGGTTAAAAATAAGTTAACAACCATATGGTACCAACTTACCTACTAATTTTGCAAAAATTATAAAATAATGATGCCATCGAATCCTATCCACCTTGTCATTGAATTACAACTGTAGTTAAATTACTGGTGTAAAATAATAAAAGTCGTTTGATATGCAGTTTGATAATGTTGAAACAACCACAAATGCATTAATACTTTTTGATCTAGTAATTTAATTTCCAGAAACTTACTCTAAATGTATATGAAAATGTTTCTTGAATGTTATTTATTATAGTAAAAAGTGGAAAGGACCTAACTATTTGACCAAAAAAGGAATGGTTAAGTAAAATGTAGCACATCAATTCAAATAATGGTATTTAGTGATTAAAACCATTTAAGATATGTAAGACTGAGGTATAATTGAAAAAAGCAGGCAAAAGTGTAACTTTTGTATACAAATCTATTTTTTGTATAAAAATGTATCCAGATAGATAAGTACGTCAGTGAAAATGAAAAAAAGAAAGCTATTGATTTGTTAGAAAAGGGTGATAGGTAAATGTGTATATCATTAATATATATTAAGGCTACGCATATCATATCTTATAATATATATGTTAAAATGTTATTGCTTTAATGTTACTTATACATTCAAAAATATAATTTTAATGGCAAACAAATTGTTCATCTGTGAAATTGTATTTGATGGTGATGTCCCATTTTTGAAAAAATGTGTCACGATATCTTTAAAACGACATCCATCTCATCTTATATAAAGATTCCAGGGCTTTTAACTATATTAAATCACATATTAAGCATATTTTCTCATTTCTCCAAATTCAAGATTTTAATTCTCTTTAATGCCCTATTTTTAATTGGAATGTTGCTAAATCCGTTGACAGTCTTACCAACTATTTTAACAGCCTTTTCATTTGTCGTCTAGAAAATTATAACTCATTATAATATAACTCGTCTAGAAAATTATAACTCATTAACTTTGGGAGACACAGCATTACAGTTGTGATATATCATTCCTCATTTTATTAACAATCTACTTAATGAAATTCAGGCTTCAAGCAGATGATGGTGATAATGTAAGCACTTGCCCTGGATTTGTTTTTTTCTTTAACAAAATTAAGAATTTACTGATAAGCATAATAAAAGAACAAACATTCAATTCTTTAGGAGTGCAGGTGGGAAAAACTTAACGAAAGAGATTTTGGAGCTCACACTTGTATAATTAATATCCATATGAATCCTTTCCAAAATTCCCAATTTCCTTCCAACATTATTTGCCATTCTATATGGCAACCATTCTATATGGCAACGCTGAGAGGACATGTCAGTCATTCAATATTTATAAACATTATCCTCTTGTATCGGGGTGGGGGATGACGTGATCTGGTAGAGGGTCTTGTTGACCATGAAAATGAGACTCAGGACAGGGAATAGGTGGAGGAGAAAGGATACTTATTTTGAGGACATCTGGAGGTTCTTTACTCCAAATGGGATTCACCTATATTTGTACATTTAAACGTAGTTGCCGTTGTCTCTCACCAGAATTTTCCTACTTTAGTACTAATTATTTGGAATTAAAACGACTATGTATATTCAAGGATCTACCAAGTCAGTTGAAGAGCAAGAACTGAGTCCACATAGAGGCAGAGATAGAGCAAATCATAGGAGAAGGGCAATCATTTATGCCTCTTTTGATCTCATTTTAGAGGAGAAAATGGAGGCTTAAGGTGGATAAGTGACTTGCCAAGTGAAGTACATTGGCGTCAGAGACTTAATAATAAACGCTGTAGGCCATATAGACATTTGATCTACTGTTAGGCTCCACTTGTCCTTGCTGTAAAGCATTGCTTAGAGCACGCTTATCCAACCCATGGCCTGGGCTGCATACGGCCCAGGACAAGTTTTTAATGCAGCCGAACACAAATTTATAAACTTTCTTAAGACATTATGAGATTTTTTTGTAATTTTTAGAAAACTTACCTCATCAGCTATCGTTAGTGTTTGTGTTTGTTGTTGTTGCTGTTGTTTGTTTGTTTTCTTTTTGTTTTAGACGGTGTCTCCCTCTCGCCAGGCTGGAGTGCAGTGGCGCCATCTCGGCTCACTGCAACCTCCGTCTCCCAGGTGCAAATGATTATCCTGCCTCAGCCTCCTGAGTAACTGAGATTACAGGCACCTGCCACCACACCCAGCTAATTTTTGTATTTTTAGTAGATAAGGGAGTTCACAAATTTGGTCAGGCTGGTCTCGAACTCCTGACCTCGTGATCCACCTGACTCGGCCTCCCAAAGTGCTGGGATTACACGCGTGAGCCACCACTCCTGGCCTGTATTAGTGTATTTTATGCATGCTCCAAGACAATTCTTTTTCTTCCAATATGGCCCAAGGAAGCCAAAAGATTGGACAGCCCTGGAATTCTTGCATTGTGGTCGGAAGAACATAGATGCCTAGAACAGAGAAAACTGAGTCAAGCGTCAAGGCCAGGTTGGGTGCGATGGCTCACACTTGTAATCCCAGCACTTTGAGAGGCTGAGGAGGATGCATCACTTGAGGTCAGGAGTTTGAGGCCAGCCTGGCCAACATGTCAAAACCCCGTCTCTACTAAAAATACAAAAATTAGCCAGGAGTGGTGGTAGGTGCCTGTAATCCCAGCTACTTGGGAAGCTGCGGTGGGAGAATTGCTTGAACCCAGGGAGGCGGAGGTTGCAGTGAGCTGAGATCAGGCCATAGCACTCCAGCCTGGGTGACAGAAGGAGACTCCACTAGAAAAAAAAAGAGTCAAAGTCAAGGTTTCATGAGGGCAGGGCTATCCTGTCGCTTGATTCTGCTTTACCAGAGTCTGGTGTGGAAGGGCATGTGCTGAACCCTCTGAGAACACTGCAGTGTAGACCAAAGAATTTGGGCAGTATCACAGAAACTAAAGAGATAGTTATGAAAGATAACTGTGGAGAGAAAAAACATCTTCTCACAAGTTTTTTTTTTTTTCTTTTGTTCAGGTTTATGTAGCAAATGTTATAACACACTGAGTTTAATTTTCACATAAGACCAATTTTTCCCATGGGAATCAGAAATCATTTCTTTTTTTGTTCGTTTCTCGTATCATGATGCAGCCCTCCCTAGGAATGATTTGTTGTATAGGTGGAAAGCTTCCCACAGATACATGAAAAATGAGACAGAAAAGGAAGTCCTGTCTTTGTCTTTTGACTCCATTTTTTTTGTTCGGGGAATGTCTGCTTTGGACCATGATGCAAGAGCTCCTTTTGACATAAACTCTCAGCAATATTTTACAGCGGGGGCAAGTGGAGACTAACAGTAGACCAGATTGCTATATAGCATTGTATTTACTGTTCTAAAGGTCACCTGATTAAAACACATCACATGCGTCAGATCTTGTGACTGTATGCACAAACTCTTTAGATAATATATGTTTAAAATTGATGATGTTATGTATGTTCATGAACACAAATATATAAATACGTTTCATTGTGCTTAATATGTGTAATATGTTACATGCAATTTATGTAATATATATATTTAACGTGTATATTTATGCACATATGTATATGTATACAACAATATATGCATATGGTCAAGGGAAAACAATTAAGCCTATAATTATGCTTACAACTCCAGATTTCCTAGGATGTAGTCATCATGATGCTATTGCAAATAAATTGAGGTTTAAAGGATAGTCATATGATCTTAAAAAATTCCCCCTTAACTAGGCTCCAGATAAAATGACATAAGATCTCTACATTCACACAATTTAAAATTGGTTTAACAAAATATCATTACAACAGAATGATGCATTTCAGAATACGATATAAAGAGATTGTTGCATATGTGGCTGAAAAATTTAGAATATGATTTGTAAGTAAAATTTAAATTTTGTGTTAAGAAGCATTTTTGATTTTAGATGCATGCCCCAAACATTTGTACCTATATCAAAACCTGGCCTACTCGTTCTTCTATTACCTCTACATTAGCATAATTTTAAATACAAATTTATTCTGAAGAAATTGAGTGACATACACAAAGATTTATGTAAAATGATGTTCACTGAAGTATTATAATAATGAAAAATGCAAGAAAACTAAAATTCTATTGGGAAAATGATTAGATGGAAAGTACAGTGTGATATATCTATATGACAATGCCACATCATTGTTAAAGAAATCATATTTCAGAAGAACAATTTAAGGAAAGGAAAGCATTCATGACAAAAGTAAAATGAACAGAGTAATATATAAATAGCGCATATAATTCCAGTTTTGAAAATACATTCCACATACACACAAACAGCTCAAAGACTGGGAAATAAATATGCCAAAATGATAAAAACAATTGCTATTCAGCAGTAAAATGATAGGCTATTTGAATTTTCTTCTTTATATACTTACTATTTCTAAATTCTTTAAAATGGATGTGAATTATTTTTATAATCAGAAAAAAAAAAGAGTACAACGCAAAGTAATTTAAAAGACTGTTTAAAGACTAATCCTTCAAATTACCTAAAACCCCATCTGGCACCTATCCCTACTCCTCAGTGAAGCTCGGTTATGCAGTCATGTTCAAATGTCCAGTGTCCCCTAAGCCCTGGACCAAGCCAAGTGCTAATGAACATGCTATTTTCCCAAAATAAATGGTGAGATGAGGACAGGCTCTGAATACTGAGCACTATAAATATTTATTTTAATTATTAATAACAATATTTCGATTTACAGGATGCTTAATAAAATAAGAATAAACTGTGTTCATACTAAGTCCCTAGCTGTTGCAGGTTCATTTAGGTCCCAGCATAACAATTATTTACATTTAGTATAAACTAATTTACTGTTATTATCATTTTTATTAACGTCATCAATTTCTCTGATTCACTTTCACACATTCCAGGGAAATCAACGACACTAATTTTCCAGCCTATAACTTGTATGTAACAACTGAGCCTGGTGTATATCTCTCAGACAAAATTAATTCTCTCTTACTTTAGTTGTTTCAGGTTCAATACTGATCAACTGAAAGTCAAAACTCTGCTTGTTGTTTTTCGTTTTTTGTTTTTGTTTTGTTTTGTTTTGTTTCCTGAAATACAAAACCTCCTACACAGGAGTTACTGCAACTGCATCAAATGAAAGGCAAATTCATGTACTTATTAAGTTTTCTCTGAAAGAAACACATTATATCCAAGAGTGAAAATGCCTCTCTTTTTTTTTTCTTTCTTTCTTTTTTTTTTTTAAACAAAAACAAAAACAAAAACAAGTGCCAGGTGACAGCATCAATAAACACTAGCACTGCATACTCTAATGAGGACTTTCTACAAATATTTTTAAAGGCTCCTTTTGGCTCTGAATAAAGCAATATACTGGGACAGCCACAGGAGCATGAGTGGAGCTGTGAGAAGCTATAATCCGAATATGCTAAGAAAATGTAAGCAAAAAATTGCAAATAAAACTGCTTATATTCATGTAACTTGTTTGGCGACAGCCGTAGAGCATAAGGAAAGCTGCTATAACTCATAACAGCATCTTGTAATAAAACAGCTCTATGCATCCCTTTCAAACTGCTCAGTGCTCACATCTCATCAGATGGCTGAGTAAGCACTACGCTTTGGGACAGTAAATCTGTTTCCAATATGGTCTACATTCACAGATACGCGCTTTAGTATTCATCCGAAGACACTTCCAGCTAAGTACTTATAAAGAAAGGGTAATCATATATTTAAATATCAGGATGCTATTTTCTCTGTCTATTTTAGTAATCTAGCTCACACTAGAGCAAACCTAAATGGATCTCAGGAAACCTTCAGCAAACTCAACTCTGACTCGCAGCACAAAATCTCTCCTACAAGGGTCTTCGGGAAGCCTTGGCTTCTGCTCCCATAATATCGTGTTTTTGTCTACCAGGTCATTTCTCTATGGTATTAGCATTATAAGACTCTTTTAGCCTCTCCTGGAGTAGCTTGTGGGTTTCCTGAGAGCATGGACTACCTTCTCAGCATCTGTATCCCCAGCTCTCAAACAAAACTAGGGACAACATGAACCTTAGGTTAAGTGTTTGTTGACAGAGTGATCTCCTGCAGCTTAAAGTCATAGCCTGGATTTGAGGTTCCAAAGCCTTTCCATAGCCCTAAGGTTTGAAAAGGGTGAGGATAAAGCACATAGCAGAGGTTTTTCCAACTGTTTGCAGACATTCGTTTTTCTGAGGGGTTCATCTTGGTTTGAGCTTCGGGAGAGATTGTGCCTATTCTATAGCTGTTCCTTGACTTACAAATAAACCCATCATATGTTGAAAATATGGTAAGTCAAAAGTGCATTTTCGACTTACGATATTCTCAATTTACAACAAGTTTATCCGGACTTAATCCCATCCTAAGTCAGAAGAGTGCTGAATGCATATCACTTTTGCATCATAGTGAAGTGGAGAATTGTAAATCAGGGACCATCTGTAGTATCAACCCAGTGGGGTCAGAGAAAGGGAGAGCAGCCATCTTTGTTCTTTCCTTTCTTCTTTCTGGTATCAGATCCATAGCAAACTTACCTGCTTCAGTGTAGGGATACAAAATAGGAGACTTCCTAGAGGACACAAGGATCATTCTATAGGAAGGTGATTTGTGATTTGTTTTTTGTTTTGGGTTTTTTATAACTTAACCCCCACCCCTGCCCCCACAAACACACACAATATAGACAAAGATTTAAGTCCCTACAAAATTCAGTAATTCAGAACTCCAGGCAATTCTAGTGATACTTTTATTAAGTGTCGAGGTTGGGCTTTGATGATTCTGAGCTCTGAGCAGGAATGCCCTCCCACCCCTTCACTCCCAAAATGGTTTCCCTGTGTGTCTTCAAGTTAGAAACTAGAGAAATGAAAACACTGTGCTCTCAATTCTAAGCTTAATCTCCTTGGCAGACTTCATTTCTTAGAGAGAGAACACCATGGGCAGAGCCTGACAGCATATTTACATGAGGAACATTGTGAGATTTGGGCCACAAGCAATGCTGCATCCAGCCAAGTGATAAGCAGAATTCAGAGCTGGAAAGATGTTGGCCCTGTTTCTGGGTGAACACAGACTGTCCTTGAAGGGCAGCGTGGCCTGAGGGGAACACAGCACTCTTGGAGGCTGCTGGATTCAGTCTCCTGGGCTGAGACAGCACATCTCACAGGAAGTCCCTGTCAATGCATGATCAAGTCTGAGCACAAGACGATTTTCTAATAGGGCTGAGGAGTTTACAAAGTAATTTAGGCATCTCACCCACAGTAACAATTTGGTGCTAATAAACACATTTTACAAAGTATTTTGTCCTCAATGAACTTCACCCCTAGAATAATACTGGGTGTAGGAACTTTATCTAGGAAACCAATTGTACAGAAGATGACTCTGGCCCAGAGAGATTTGTCTCAGACTTGTCCCATGTTGCGTGGCTCACCGTGATCAGGATTAGGCTTAAAGCTAGGTCATCCTGCTTCAAAATCTGTGCTTTTCTACTGATTTTAAGGATTTCAGAAAATCTGAGTTGCTGAAAGATTGGTGCAGAGGAATGAGTGAGGAAGGAGGCATGAGGTAGAGAGACGGGTGCCTGGGTTCCTTGGCAGGACAGGACTTTGACTTACTCTGATCCTTTCTCTCTATTCACACAGGAAACAGCAGGAGAGAGACAGTGGATGAAGAGGTCTAGGCAAGGATGGGTGAGGACGCAGGAAGGAGCTGAAAGCTGCAGCAGGCAGAGAACGACCCACCCCATCACTTAACAAGGGTGAGGAGGTGACAAGGGTCTCCTTTTGTTCAGAGAAGGGAAAGGAGCTAGCCGCAAAAGATAGCAACAGCAAAGACAGCCAAGGACCACAGTCTCAGTGTTAACATTGTATGGATACTGGAGAGCAAAGGAGAGAATTTCCAGCTTGCGCTTTCTACTTTTCTTTACTCTTGCTAAAATAAAAACAGATTTTTCTTTTTTTACTTAATGTGAATCTCAACTCTGAATTGAGGGGAAGGAACACTGGACCTCACCAGCAGGTGAAGTTGCCGGATGAATACTGAACTGGGCGGTGGGAGCTAGGGTTCTTGCTCTAAGTTTAAGAGCTTGTGTTACTTTGGTCACCACATAAGCTTTCTGAGTCTTAGTTTCCTCATCTGTCAAATGAGTGGCTTGAAACAGATGGTCCCTAAAGGTTTGTTCGGTTCTGATATTCTATGGTCATGGCATTTTTGAGAGTTTCCATACCCTCATCCTCTATGGTTTCCAGAGAAATTGCATCTGTCACATCAGTGACACACCATTTATATCCCTCCCTTTATTTTTCTCTTGCTAAGGTGTTTTAATCCTGACAGTATAATAGAATAAATCACAGCCATCAGAGATGGGAGTGACACTGGCCACACACATTAGAGATAAACAGTCAAAAATCGCTCACCCGTGCCTTCCCCTTTGCCCACAGCCTCTGCTGTCTGACAACACTAAGCTTGAACTACGATTTCCATCTGGCTGCACAGATCTGAGCACCAAAATAGCCCTCTGCATTGTCTTAATAGCTGTAATGATACTCTGCCTTCCAGCAGCCTGCCTGTCCAGACCATCTCAACATATGGATTTGATTTCTTCCCTCTGGCGAGTGTTGCGGGAAGTATGGTTTTCACATATTCAGTCAACAGACACTTTCTTGCACCTTCTATCACCAGCAACTGGAGTCCGATAGCTTGTGTTTGATTCTCTTTCCAGCCCTTTCATACAAGTTACCTGCTAGCTTGGGTTTGATTCTCTTCCCAGCCCTTTCGTACAAGTTATCTGCCCTTAGTCAAGAAACTAACCTCTCTAGACTTTGGTTGTCCTTAAGCATTGTGATGATTTTCATGTAACTTTACAAGGAATAGTGAGGCATACAGTTAATATTCAGTAAACATTGTTCAGTCATTAATATTATTGCTACAACTCTTCTGTGTCTGTGTTAGACAAGAGAAAGAGGGTATTATGGTGTTACAGAATTGGGAAAATGAATGATGGTGACAGAAAATTCCAGAAAGACACAGTTCCCAGAATAATTGGTCTGGGGGCTATATAAATGATACAAATAGTTGATTTTAATGATGAGCCCTTATCCACTGTTTTGTTTTGTTTTCTTATCACTTGGCTTAGCTGGCATCCCTGCATCTATCTGTTAAAGCTGCCTGTGAACAAGAAGCAGTGATGTTCCGTACAACCAGGGGGATGTGTGGGTTTGTGGACAACAGAGCCTTTTCTAGTTTTCTTTTTCTTTCTTTTTTTTTTTTTTTTAAGATTCTTTCCTCTTACAGAAAAGGGGCTATGTTATGCCTGAATTAAATCACCTTTCAAAAGCCAAGAAGCAAATCACTGTCCCCTAAGGATGACTGAGGGGCAAGAAGCCAGTACTTACCATGTGTCTCAAGCAATTTGATAGAAGCTAGAGAAGATCACCTGGTTTGAGATAAAGTACAACAGGGTTGAACCCACTGCTCTGCTCCAGAAAGCAAGACTTATGGAAAAGGGCCACAATCTGATTGAAACGTGCTTTCATTGTGCTCCACAAAATAATAATTCCTTGTATCTATAATCCTTACCGAATTGAATATAAGAAATAGACTACTGCCTTTAGTGGTTGAACGAACTCAGAGTCTCCAAACTTCTGTCAGACACACCAACACTTCCTCTAGGAACTGGGATGCTGGTTCTCCTTAGGCAACCCCAGGTAGTTTTTGTTGTCCCAGTTTCTGCTCTTACCATCCTTTTTTTTTTTTGGAGACGGAGTCTAGCTCTGTCGCCCAGACTGGAGTGCAGTGGCGCAATCTCGGCTCACTGCAAGCTCCGCCTCCCAGGTTTACGCCATTCTCCTGCCTCAGCCTCCCGAGTAGCTGGGACTACAGGCGCCCACCATCTCGCCCGGCTAGTTTTTTGTACTTTTTTTTAGTAGAGATGGGGTTTCACCGTGTAGCTCAGGATGGTCTCGATCTCCTGACCTCGTGATCCACCCATCTCGGCCTCCCAAAGTGCTGGGATTACAGGCTTGAGCCACCGCGCCCGGCCTGCTCTTACCATCTTTGCATGTGTTTTCCACTGTGAAGCCAGCAACTTCTTCAATAACGTAAATTATATTATATTGCTCTGGAACTAAACATCCTCCATGAATTCCCACTGTCCCCTTAGCTGTGATGATCATAATCTCTCAACCTCAGTTTTTCCATTTTTAAAATGGGGATATTATTGACTGAATACCTGTGAGGTGCATTGGAGGATCCCTGGCACCCAATGACGTACTCAATGCAGGGTGTTACTGTTATCATTAACAAAACAAAACCTCTGTGAAAGAAGATGCCTTCTGTTCATTTCATCCCTGACACAGTCCATGTGTAAAATGTGCCGAACCCCTGCCATAGAAGGCTGAAGGCTTCCAGTTCTGTGAAGGATGGAAAACAAATAGCTTACAGTATCAAGTTACCACATTTAAAGTTCTATGAGTAATCATCCTCTTGAGATGTAAACTGAGATTGAACAAAATTAACTTGTTCGCGTGATATTATTTCTATATTTCCTGTTTTTTTAAGCAAGCTGTCTGAGTTTCCTGAAAAGGGTTGATAAAAAGATCTTGTAAAGATGTTGTAAAATCTGAGGCTGAAACTATAGCATGTGTTATTATTACTGTTTTTGTTAGCCACTGAGTAAATATGCAAGGTGGGTGCTCATAGGATCTAGAAGAGAAAACAAAATGCTTGTCGGCTTTCAATCAGGGATTGGCTAAAAATACACTGTGACATGCAGTGCACAGTTTTGTCCTAGAAAGCTCTCACGGTGTCCAGACGGCCATGTTGCAGCTCTGGCTTTGTTTGGCAACAAAGATCACTTAATCATACATGAGAGAGTGGGAGATTCAGGCAAACCTGAATGAAAAACCTTGTCTTCCAATATCCAATGTCCTTCCCAGTCTATCCTGGTAGAACAGAAATAGCACAGGGCAAAAGGTTCCCTTTTGGAGAGGAGGAAAAGAGCCATGGTGGTCAGGGGTAGTGCAGGGAAGGGCTTTGAGACTGGCAATGACCCCTCTCCACGCTCGTGCATGATAGGATTCCCTGTTCAACAACTATTTATTAAATGTCACGTACATGGCAATATGGCTGGTTCGAAGGGAGATGGAAACATGAGTGAGGCACTGTCTTTCAAGGAATTTATAGGGTATGTTTATGACTTCCTATTCGCACTTTCTGAAATCTGAAGTGACAGCTCTGAAGAGGGAAAAACAATATCAGGTTTGCTAAGCATGTGTTTAGAAAACTCCCATGTACTCAAAACAACGGTAACAAAACATTCAACCAGGATACTCCACAATATTTTTGCAACTGTCATGTAAATCCAAAACTATCCTAAAATGAAACATTTACTAAAATTCTTTTAAAAAATGAAACAAACCATCAAATAAAGAAAAAAAATCACACAGTTTCTTATGGAAAACAAGTAAAATAAGTTACAAATATTTACTAAGTACCAAATCGCGTCTGTAACTCGAGCTCAGTGCCTTCTTTTTAAATCTACCATTTCCCAAGAAGTCCTGCACTACACACCTGCCCTATAGATAGTCTTCTTTTGGTCTACACAGTGACTTTTAAAAATGAATTAGCTGCCAAACATCTTAACCCAATTTGTACTGAAAGCAGAGGCTGAGACTGAGGCTATGAACAAGGAGTTGACTGGGGAAGTGATTCAAAAGAGCAAGAGTAAGGAACAGTGGCAGAGACAAGGAAAGGGAAGCCAACACAAGGGTGAGTTCTAGAGTCAGCCACTGCTGCTGTAGGTGCCTGATCACGATGGTGCTGGACCTTCCCGGCAGCCTTAGGCTGTGCGTCTCAGCATGAGGGGAAGAAGCATTTATCAACAGCTTCTTATCTTCTGGCTTCTGAACCCATCATTCAAGGAAATCCCACAGCTGCTAACTTCCTGCACTTCGTGGGTTGCGTATGTGTAATTGTCCTGCTCCTCAAGGGCATTTAGCACTTTATTGTCAGAAAAATCTGCAGCCAGGATGTTGTGCAAAAAGCCTATTTAAACTGTTCCACAAGTGACCATTACAGAACCATTTTAAATCAGGGGATTTTATATAAAAATAAATCCAGATTGCTCAATTTTCTTGAGGAACTGGGAGATCTAGCAACTCTAGACCTGAATTCCCTGGAAGCACCAACCTGCCAGTCCTGAGAGACATTCCCTGGCCATACAAACTTCAAATCAGAACAGTCCCCCCCATGACGCACAGTTGACAAACTAGCCTTCTTCACCCGTTTATCTTAACTGCCTGGTCCTTGTGAGTATGGGACTTTTCACATTTATTTAGCTATTCATAGTCTCGATACATATTCACATTGAGAAGGAGATAGAGACCCACCATTTTAACACAATCTTTCCCTACTGACTTCATCTTTCAACATAAATGTAACTTGATCATTTTCTTCCAATGGTAGGTCCAAATCCATCACGACTGCTTTGACTTTGAAGATGTTGGATCAATTAACATAATCAATTGTTACCTGTTACATTCCAAGCCAGGTACTCAAATTAAAACCTCATTTTTAATGTTTGACATAATGTGGGCTGAGAGGCAGGGGTGCCAGAAGAATCAGTCCACCTGCTTCTTCTGACTCGGAAACAAGGAGATGGACTACGGCACCAAGGGCCTGCAATGCCTAATACACCTAATACACCAGCAAATGGTTACTCCATAGTGGTTTAGAAACACTACATAATGAGCTTTGGTTACATTGCATTTATTAACCCAAACCCTTGAAGAATCAGGAGACTCTATTATGAGCTTCTGAGTGAAAAGTGAGATTCTAAGTCACTATGCTAAGTATGAGGTCCTGTAAGCTTGAAATGTCATCAGTTACCAAAGAAATATTATATTCTATAGAGTGTGTCCTTTTACACTCAAATCCCTTAAGACATTTTATTTATATAAAGATATGGTTTTAAAAAATGCTGATGCCTGGGTCTTCCCTGCCACACATTGGGATTTAATTAGTCTTGGGTGAGACTAGGACATGCAGACTTTTCAAAACTGCCCAGGAGAGTCCAATGAGTCACCACTGGTCTAGAAACAAAAATGGCATGGACTGTGGCCACAGTCATTGTCCCCTTACAACTCAGCTAGGACAACTCAGCACTTTGCTGTAGCCTCCCTGCTGTTCAGTCTCTGGGTTTGTGAAGCAGAAAGTGTTAACTGGGTCAGCTCTGTGCAGAGCTTTTGCAGGGCAGACAAATGGAGTCAGAGTGCAAGCATTAAATGAAATGTCACCATGAACTAGGAAGAATTTGAACCCAAGGCTGCCAGGAAAACAGGGGTCTTTTGACAGCTGTTGGTGTCACCTGAATTTGCAGTCATTTTGAGAGGGATTTGTTTGGCCTATGGATACTTACCCTGCAGTTGACTGGATCTTTATTTATTTATTTTTATTTTATTTATTTATTTATTTATTTCAAGGACATTAAAGTGGTATGCCTCCCTTCCATCAATGTTCCAGCTGCAGCCAATAGGTCCACAGAAACTAATTTAACCCACTGGAACTACTCTCTAAATAAATTCACCATTTTGGTTCAAAGTGCTACAAATAAAGTCAGTGCTTTCATTCCCCGTACATGGATCAGACCTTAACTGCACAAGCACAGAAGGAGAAGCACATATTATGAGGTGGCAGTGGACATGTGGGAATTTGAAAGAAAGTGCTTCAGACTATTTTTAAACTGAAATGTATCCCACTGGGACCGTAACTGCCCAGTGCCGACTATTCATAAATCAGGGTGAACACAAAGAGGCTTCACATTTTGTGGGTCTGGCCAAAGAAAAAGATCTGGGAAAGGAAGGAGAATCACAGATTTAGTTGAGTGAGAATGCATCAGAGCCCATCTGACTTTTCTCTGTGTTTTGTGTTTTTATTCTTTTCCCCCCTCATTCTTGAAAAGATTTTTCTGTCTTGGAGAAAATGCATTAAACATAATGCTGATAGTAACTTTGGTAAAATATTCCAAATGTTATAAAAGTCTGTTGGACCTTATTAAATAAGTCTATATTATACTTATTTTTAATATTGTGGTGCACACTCAGTATTTGTTCTGATCACTCCCAGCAGAGATTTATTACTAAAGTACATCTGACTTGAGGTTGAGTGGAAAGGAAAGCAGTCAGTGCAGGAGGAATATTGAGTAACTTGGTAGTGTGAGAGAGTGGCTGCAGCAGAGAAAAAGGGAGCTTGTGAGATGTGCATGCCAATTAAGGTGCTCAAGAAATGAACATGTATTCATTTTGAGTACACACTAGCCCCCTCCTCTTCATATGTCCCTAGGGATGCTTCTGGAATTGCCAGGGCTGAAAATTAAATTATAAACCTAAAACATGGCATTGAAAATGTAATGTTTCCTTTGATAATATCAGTGTGATGATTCATCAGTGGGTGGGGCAGCGCCACTCCTGGACGCAGACTGTAAAGCATGGTAAGTCTGATCCTGGCAATTCTTCCATCTCTCACCCTGCAGTTTTCCCAAAGGTTCTGGTCAGAATGGCATCCCTGCACAGATCACACGTGCACCAAAGACCTCCTATACATACCGCAGAGTAGACAGCTGCAGAGACACAATTGCAACATGTGGCACAAGCCAAGAAAAGCTGATAATATTGCATCACCAATAATCAGAAAAAGGAACTGTTAGTGCAACTCAACATGGCAGTGTCAGAGTAAATGGCAGAAAACTTGCAAGTTGGCATTTCAAAAAGTGAGATTTGATATTGTCATGCTGGACAGACATACCATCCACATTTTCTAAGTGGAGTCCGTCTCTGAGCTGTGCTTTCCATTTTTCTCATTAGAACAGGAAACAAGCCACTAAAAAGAACAAATTCTCTGGTAGTTGCATCTATGAGTCAGAGCACAAATTTGCAAAGCTCTTTGTTTATCTCCCTAGTCATAAGAGTCATAGAATCCATGTGCTAGTATGCTGAGTCACTCATCAAGAGAATAATAACAACAATAACAACCCATTAAGGGCTATAAAAATTCAGAGGGCAGAAAGCTTCACCAAAGACGTGGACCGCAGGTCACACCCTGTGGGATGAATAGGTTTGGAATAGTCAGAGAGGTATTCCACAAGAAAAAATAGACATAAGAAGATCCGTGATATTTTTGCAGTTGTGAGAGCATTCAGAGATTTGGCATATAAAATAAAGGCCTGAGAGGAATAGGACTGGTGTAAGACAGAAGGCAGAAACGGGACCTGTAACAAACTGAAATGTCAATAGACAGGCACTTGATTCAAAATTCTAAAGAAACCCACAGGCCAAATGAAACCTATCTAGGGGCCAAATATGTCCTATACATTAACTTTGTGGCCTCTGATTTACGGGACAAAAAGGAGGTCAACTCTGAGTGGTGGGATGGGGAATAAAACTCACACTGTGTAATGACAGGTCAAGTTTGCACTGAGTGAATAGCACATGTAAAGGAAAGTAAGGTGTTCTTTTTTTTTCCCCAATCTTTTCACAGGATTTTCTTCCTCTTCCTATTCCTTGATTACCTGCATTGTCATGTGAGCTTCTTATTTCTCTTCCTTGTACATGTTTTTTTCACAGATGATCATACCAAGTCCCATGAAATTATTAGCTGTCAACTCCTAAATCTTTATCCAGCTCAAGCCTCTCTCCAGAATTTCAAGACTGGACAGCCACTGCCTATTAGACATCTGCACGTGGAGAGCCTGCAGGATACCTCCAGTTCAAAAGGTTGACAGTTACCTGTCCCATCTTAACCCACAAACCAGGCCATCCTCTGTCTCAAGCCCTGGTGATTGATGGTCAGTTGCCATAACCAGAAACTTCAAGGATGTCCTTGACTTTCTTTTTTCTCTTAGCCTGCTTGCCCCATCAGTTGCCAGAAAGTATTGGTTCTATCTTCTAAACATACTCAGCTTTGCAAATGAAGTTACCAATTGGCAGGGATAAAACACACACTCAGTTGAACACACACACACACACACACAGAACTCACATCTACTTAGTCTCTAATTTATTTAGTCCATGATAGAGAATAAACAATGGTATCATGGTCCACACAGAGAAAGGGCAGATGCAGCATAATCTCTTCTCTATTTTTTCCTTGCCTGGGATCCATATGGAGTGCTCTGTAGCTCGTGCTACCCTTTGCATAGGCAGGAATCTAACAAATTAAAAAAAAAAAATCCAAATTCTTATTGCAACACTATATTTTTGTACTTAGGTTTATGTCCAACATTCCAGAAGAACTTGAACTAACAATCTATGTACTTCCACTTAAGGGGTTATTTACAAGCATTGACCTTTCCCGGCTCTTTAAGTAAACTCAGCATCAGAAAGGCAATATTCTCTTTGCAGGAGAAAAAAGCAGTCAATGCCCAGGAGTCTCAGAACAGTATATCTTCCCCTCTTTTAAGGTATCCTAAAAAGCCAACAGTCAGGGGCCAGGTATGGTGGCTCATGCCTGTAATCCCAGCACTTTGGGAGGCCACGGTGGGTGGATCACCTATGGTCAGGAGTTCGAGACCAGCTGGACCAACATGGAGAAACCCTGTCTCTACTAAAAATACAAAAAGAAAAAAAAAAAAAAAATTTAGCCAGGTGTAGTGGCACATCCCTGTAATCCCAGCTACTTGGGAGGCTGAGGCAGGAGAATCACTTGAATCCAGGAGGCGGAGGTTGCAGTGAGCTGAGACCGTGCCTTTGCACTCCAGCCTGGGCAACAAGAGCAAAACTCTGTCTAAAAAAAGCCAACAATCTTTTTATTTCAACATTTCTCAAACAATCTCTGCTATCTTAGTTCAGGCCACCAGGCTCCCTTGCTTAGATGAAGACACAACCTGTGACTGACCACCTTGCCTCTCTCCATGAGCTGAAACCAGCATTGTCTCCCTGAAATGTCTTCATGACTGTTTCTCTCTGGTACTCTAGCTCATCCAACCTACACTTCTTTGACATCCTTGGAACAACTAACTGTGGTCACCTCTGGACCTTTGCACATGCCATAACTCTTGCCTGAACACTGTCTTGCCTCTTTGATTGTCCGACCTCCTCCCCATCCCTCAAACATATGCAAGAAGGTCCCCAGTTTCTGGGATGCCATTCTGGACACACAAATCTGGGTTAGAGGTCTCTGCAAAACCATCCAATATTTTCCCTTTTGTAGTGTTTTTTTATATGGCACTTAGTTACATTATCAATTATATCTTACCATTTTAAAACTGCCAAGCTGTGTGAGGTTAGAAACCATGTTTACCTTTTTTTATTGTTGTAACGGCAGTTGCCTTTTAGGAACTTACAGTTGCCTTTTAGGAACCCCTGAAATATTTTTGAATCAATTTGAGGGAAGTGGGAAAAACAAGGCCGTGTTTTAAAAACTCAAAACCATCCAAGATATGGAAAACATGCCAGAAGAAAAAATTAGGGAAGGAGGCAATTGAAGTGCTGAAGTAATTGTCCGGTGTTGAAATGTTGGAAACTGCCCACAGAATGAGAAACTTGGAGCTGAGATAAATGAAGCAGGAATAATAGGTGTGATTTGATAAGCATCAATATAAAGAATCAAGAAAAAGGAGGCTTGGAAGACTTTATCTAAAATGCAAGGCTGTGATACCATTCCCCAAAGCTGAGAAATGAAAAACGGAAACAAATTTTGAAGGAAAGACAATTAAATTTGCTACTTGGACACATAAAGATAAAATATTCCAAGGTCCAGTAGCAAAGTGGATGTGAAGCTTATAATATGGTTTGGCTGTGTCCCCACTCAAATCTCACCTTGAATTGTAGCTCCCATAATCCCCAAGTGTGATAGAAGGGACCTGGTGGGATGTAATTGAATCACGGGGTAAGTTTTTCCCGTGCTGTTCTCATGATAGTGAATAAGTCTCACGAGGTTTGACAGTTTTATAAAAGGCAGTTCCTCTGCACACGTGCTCTTGCCCGCTGCCATGTTAGGTGTGCCTTTGCTCCTCCTTCACCTTCCACCATGATTGTGAGGCCTCCCAGCCACGTGGAACTATAAGTCCATTTAATCCCTTTTTCCTTATAAATTACCCAGTCTCAGGTTTGTCTTTATTAGCAGCATGAGAATGGACCAATACAGCTTAGAAAGACCACAGAAGGGGAGCCTTAAACTTCAGCCTCACTAGCATTAGGAACATTTGTTATTGGGCCAGTTAGTGTTTATGGTCTACTTCAGCTATGAGAGTCTTTCTTTCCCATGCAGAATTCATTCCATCAGGTTTAGGAGGTACTCACTGTAAGCTACCTTGAAGCACAGGATAAACCTACGTCCAAGACGTGGCCAGCTACAGCCATAAAATGGTAGATATAAGTATTATCAGCACATGCCCCATGCCAGGCCAGCCTGAATATCTACGCGGAGAATATTCTGCTGAAAATAGCAAAATAAACCCCAAACATATATATAAATAAGGGACTCTTTCCAGTGATGTTACCAAATGAGAAATTGTGAGAGCGGGGGTGATCAGAAGACTTCTTCAAAGAGATCTCTCTGAAGAATAAAGCCAATATATGAGAATGAGAATCTTGTGAGAGATGATAAGTGTGAGGGCAGATGCATTCTTAGATTATCCGGTGGTGTCAGCCAAAACATTACCTTTTCAAGTAAGCTAATTTGAACTGGGATACTATCATTTGCAAATGAAAAAGTCTTTAGAAGTAGAAGTAGTGACCACTGAAGAGTCCTATGAATAAGAGTGTTCTAAAGAAAGTGCCATGGAGAAGAAGAGTATAGGATTAGGGTGAAACTCTGGGGAATTTCCACCAAGAAAGAGCAGGAAAAGGAAGGTAATTCAAAGAAAGCTGGATACAAAGTTGAATGCAGAATTGACAATAGATAATTACTGGGAGGATAACAATTGGGCAAATATGAAGATAGTTGCCAAATGGCTAAAGTTATTGAAAAATATAGACATATTCATAGAAGGGTAGTATCAACAATGAAAATCTACAACATTGACTCTCTGACATAGATTCCAAATTATTGCACATAAAGTGATGAAAACGGATTAATTTTATCCAGCATTTGTATGGATTAAGTCTACTCTTAATTAAACTCATTTCTGAAATATGTGTGCATTTACATGCCATAAAATGCACACCCCAAAAAAGTGTTTGTATCCTATGACACTACCTTAGAGCAGTTTTTCCAATCTATATTTTTTTAACTTGTAAAATTGTCTAACTAGCAACTCTCTTACAGTGTGTTGGCATCAGTTGACAGTTGTTAGATAGTATCTTTCATTCCTGTCTAAAAATAGGAAAATAACGTATGAGTTATGTTCATCTTTGGGAACAAAATGTATGGTGGATAGAGAGTCAGACACAGTCTATCAACAAGCTGGAAAAAAAGAAGTTCTGATTTTGAAAATGTCAGAATTTTTGCAAGTCACGGGAAACAAATCAAGAAGAAAGAAAATTCCTGTTGCACCAAAATATTATTAGGGTTGAAGAGCAAGTGATCTCCACTTTTGCTGGTGGTAGGGTTAAAATGACAATAACTATAATGATAATTACTAGCACTTATTAAAAGAAAGATAATGTCCAGATCATAATAAATACATAACTGTAAGAAATAAACCCAATTACTCTATATGGTAGAGTTTTTACAGACGGAGAAAATGAGACTCAGTCGATGTTCTAGAATTTGTTCAAGATCACACTGATGGTACCCATCAGCACTGGGATATGGACAAAGTTGAACTCCAGAGTCTTCATTCATTACTCTTTTCCCATATGCCCCCCATATAAAACAACAAGGATTCAAGTTATCCAGCAAGAAGATAAAATTGAAAGGTTGTAGATTCTCTTTTTCTAAGGCTTAAAAATAAAAAAAAATACAACCAAAGACTAGAAGGTGCTGTATTATTCTTAGTTGAGCTATGAAAAGTAGTCCTATCTAGAAGTGGGAAGATAAATGGAAAGCAATCTTCTCAAGGTACATTTCAGCCTTCAAAATATTGACTACACAAACTCTTGAAATGTACTAACATCTACAAGGTATTCTTTGTAGGTAAATTAAAGTGCTGAGGTTTTCAAACTAGAACCTTTTAACCATTATTTAGGTAGAGTGGAAAAATGACTCTTTTAAGACAATGGTATAGATAGAAATGTTTACAGATTTCCAAAGTATTCCCACAATTATTAGATAAATTAATTGAATCAGTGCAGGTAATACTCTAGCTTACTAGTGGTTCATGAGTTTTCAGCTCATTAACACTGTTTAAATGTACATTATGCCAAATTATACAGAGCAAAAGTTATTGTGCAAATGATTTTAAAGATCATAAGAGCAAGAATTAATTTATGGAGTACCAAACCAAACCTAGCCTAAAATGTGTACGTGTGTGTGTGTTTGTTTATGTGCTTTTTAAAGCACATCAAAGAGTTGGTAGGATTTATTTCTTTGCTCTAACTGAATGAGAGAACTGATGCAAGCATATTTTCAAAAATTCAATCTTCCCCCAACTTTTTCTTTGACCTTGACCTAGACAGCCAGCCTGAGGTACAGAGAAAGAATTCAATCTTGGCCCCCTCTCGAGAGACTTGAACTGCTAACTGGAAAGAAGCACTTTTTGAGGAATAAGAGGCCTGGCTGAACTCTCTGGCCCACTGGGCCTTGGTTAGCACAGAAAAGAGTCAGTTCTGCTTACCTGAGCAATATCATTTAGATAGTGACACCTTTCTTGGTTAGTGTTCCAGGTGGACAGGTTGTGCAAAGAGGTGATGACCATAAG
The DNA here is from genome assembly GCF_000951035.1 of Colobus angolensis palliatus. Lineage (NCBI taxonomy): Eukaryota > Metazoa > Chordata > Mammalia > Primates > Cercopithecidae > Colobus > Colobus angolensis. The sequence continues at coordinate 11,176,168 of NW_012115932.1, read as the reverse complement.
GGAGGACATAGAATCAGCACTGACAGCCCAGTACACATCCCTGCAGTCGAAACTTTTTCCTACAGTGGTGGTTGGTAGAGAGGTATTGTAGGCAGGAATGCTTCTGGAGAGTCAGGAATGATTGTGAGATGGAGGTGAATGGATGAGAACAGGAATTACATGAGCAGGGCTGGGAGCTGGTGGTGAATACTATATGTTCAATCAATACTATTAATTAAAGTTTCTGTATTATTAAGAAAGATGTAAAGGTATGGATTCTTGAAAGGCTTAGAAAGTGTATTTCATAGACTCTTTCCCGCCTTTGACCAAGGATTTAATTATATTTTTGTTTGTTTACTTATTTATTTGGGAGGTGATGAAACACATTGGTTTAAAACATAGTTCTTGAATCCAGTCCCTTAGGTTTGAAGCCTATCTCCAGCTCTTTCCATGTTTTCAACTTTGGATGACTTATTTAATCTCCCTCTGACTCAGTTTCCTAATAAGTAAACAAGGGAGTGATAGTACCCACCTCGCAAAGTTGTTGTGAGCATTAACTGAGTTAAGGCAAGCAAAATGCTTAGATTGACTCCAGACACAGAGTACTCAACAAATGTTCGCCGTTGTTCTTTTGTCATAGTTATTATTGTTGTTTGTTTAATATACCTGAAAACCATGTAGTAATCCTCATGAAACACAGAATGCAGAGGAGAGTCCCAGGCACATGCACATGCAAAAGCAGAATTCACGTCCAACTCTAGACTCCTAAGCCCCAGGAGAATGTCTTGTATATCACATTGCTCTTCACCCTACCTCTGGGGTCCAAAACAAAACAAAACAAAAGACAAGCTTATACAAACTGCCTGGGAACTTGGCTGACCTTCATTATTCAAAGTGGCATCTATTTCACAGGTTGGACTAGGGCTGGGTCTGACCAGGGATCAGACCACTGCTCACTTTTGTCAGGTGCATTAGCTCTCAGACCACTAGGATGCTATTTAGTGCAGGATTAGTCATTTACTAATTACTAATTACTCCAGTGGCCACAGACCGAAGGTCAGCAATTTTCTTCCTTCACACCAGGAGGATCCAGCATAATAGAGGCCAGACAGGTGATTTGCATACTCAAGAGAAGAAGCCACAATAGAAGAAGGCAGAGGAGGAGTCTGTGTTGAAAGCAAGCAAAGATGAGCACAATTTGACCGGAGCTTCCGTAAGCTTCTCATGGGAACACCTGGCTCATTTCTCCTGCTGGGAGATGGCAGGTTCTTGCATTTGATACTTGAGCGGGCCAGGTGGGGTAACTGGACAAGGTCTGACTCTGGGCCTGTGTCACTTTCACTGGCTGGCAATTCTTTTCCGTGCTGAGCATCTGTAGAGTCATCCAACTGTGTTTGCAAAACTTGGTTGTATGTGAGAAGTGTGTTTGTTTTATGATCAGTGTCTTGGGTTTTAAATAAGAATACTGCAGGAGATGATCCCACTATGATCCTTGTTAATGTACCTCTAGGCTAATAAGTACGGAGATGATCCTGCTCTTTGATTTCATGAATAAGAAAATAAAATGGGAAATGCATGACATTTAAAAAAATTATTGTTATTACTGAGTGTAAAATTTATTTTAACCCTCTCTGCAGTGGCTAAGTTTCAAGTTGAATGTACTGCTTGCCAGATTGTATCTCCTGTTCCTTCTCTCCTTAAATATGTGCTTATTTACTTCCTGCAGAGTTCAATTTTAGAACCCATCAAAGTAGATCCACTCAGACTCTGACTACATTTTCATGCATAAATTCATAGATGTCTTCAGAAGGAATTGCACTTGCATATGCAAATACCTTCTGATGCTTTTTATTTCTACTTTTGGCCTGCACAGTTTTTAATTCATGCAAACACATTACACAAACAAATATGGGCTCAATAACAACATGCGGCATGTGTGAATTGTTAATTGCAAAGCTCTGAGTTTGATATGGCCAAGCAACCTCTATTATTGTCAATGGAGGGGAACAAGACTAAACAGGAAGCATAAAGGTATATTTGACAATAAAATCCCAGTCCTTGGTTTTATTTTATGTAAATATTAATAATGGAAAAGGTGATAGGCCGATCCACAATTCAGCAATAACCTGGAAGCTACATCTCAGTACACAATGATCCAGAAGCCAGGATGCACCTTTAATAAGACTCAGGAAGAAGAGTGAACATTTCAGCACAGAATTCTGAGACAAAAAAACGTATGCAGCAACAACATAAATGAGACAAAAACTCCAGCAGAAAATGAAAGGCTTTCAACCACGTTGAACGTGCATCACCTTTCAAAATATTTGAGTTTCGTGTTAGTGCAGCTCTGGGAAACAACAGAAAGGTGTCCCAATTTTATTATATTGGAAATGTAAGCTCTCTCTCAGTTCATTAAGCCATGATTCTTCATATTTTTTTTTTCCAATTGTCACTACCTGCAATTTCGGGAACGGTGAGAGCTTAACAAAGCAAAAAACACTTGTTGAAGTTACAGATCAAAGGCACTTGATCCGGAGCAATTTTCAAGCAGCCTCTGCCCCCATTTTCTCATGGAGGAAGATCAGCATGTGCTTCATTTACATGAAGATAACTCAGAAAATAAGAAGGAAGATTAAATAAAAATTGTATCCTGCAAGAGTTATAATGGCAATGGAAACACAACTCTAACAGTTTCTCTGTTGATTTATTTTTTCAGTCCTCTGTTAAATATAAAAGCTGGAGCTAGGCTAAACCAAGAGTGTATAAAAAGATGTTATCTAGAACAACCTCTGGATTGTAGATTTATAAACCGTGGGCATAGTGCTAATTAATAATGCACACACACACACACACACACACACACACACACGTTTTGTAATAAGTAAAAAATAGTAAAAGTAGTTTAAGGAAGCTGAGAAACCAGGACTAGAATTCCAAGCTAAGTTATTTAGTTAGAAATTAAACCCATTGCCACATTTACTCCCAAGGACATGGAACAAGAAATAATCAGTGTTATAAAACAAATGATGCAATAACCTAGCAGAGCAGGGCTTAGCCCTTTGGTGCTGGCAGAGTGACCCTTCCCGAGGCATTCGGTACAGTTTTGTGCCTTTGCTTGTAATTTTGCTGAGCCATGAATGTAAATTGCACACACGGCGAGGCTGGTACTAGTAAGACATGGAGCTAGAGAGTGAGCTTTGTCACACCACCTCTCAGCACTGCTTTGCTTTAGTCTACGTGTTGATGCATTTACAGCAACCCTGGAGAAGTGATAACAGAACTCTTCATAAATATTGGACATGAAGAGAATGCCAACTGTTAGTGCTTGGGAGAAAAATATGCTCCTCCCCAAAGAAATCAAAACAGTATAAGAAAAGGAAAATTAAGGCTTGAGGAAAGTAGGAGGGATAATTACATCAGTGGAATTGGAAAATAACATACATGTGGCCACCTATGCTCTGAAACACAAAAAGAGAAACATATAACTCAGAATTAACATCATATTTTAGTTGAAGGAAAAGGGTGTATTATTATACACTATTTCAAAGATGTTTTAACCAAGATACACCATTTGTTCAAGGAGAATCTAAGTGAGAAACCCAATGCGAAAAGGAATAGAAATTTGAGGCTTGTAATTGGACTACGAGAATAGTTTTGAAAAACCACAGATAATCTTAGGTTTCTCAGGATAGAGATTCACCACAGTGTCAGGAATACCCTTTATGGAACCAAGGGTCTGCTGTAGAGTACATTTGTCAAAACCCACCATGGTGAATCTCCAAAAGTAGCCACCAACCACGCAAATCAAGTAAGTTACACAGTTGAGAGCAAATCAGCGGAGGAAGACAAACCTTGTCTAGGAAACTCATCTGACTCCCGGTGGACGAGGTCTGTGACTCGGTTTCCATAGTGCATCCTGCTGTCATGATCATAGGCCTTCAGAGTCTCACTGGAGCTGTAGGATTTCTGTGTGGGCACGCGGCAGTCCTCACTGTCGAGAGAGGAGCTTGTGTAGCGACACTCTTTGCCACAGCGTCCTCTGGTCAAAGACCGGTGTCGCCGGTCCTTTACATCCATGATTCCAGATATGGCAGAATGCTGATGTTTTCAGAAAAGTCAGGCCTGAGTTTTGGCACTTGTCACTTTGCCACCTAAAAACGTAGAAGAAAAAAACCAAGACTGTGATTACAAGAAATGTTGCCTTCAGTTCTGATTCATGCTCTGACTCAGACGAAAACGTGAAAATGCAGACTTGGTCAACCCTGCACAATCTCTTTTGTAAAACTTCAATGAAAACTAAACAATCAACCTAAATAGAAGAACTTGATAGAGTAAATTAATTTTCTTGCTGTTTAATTTAATAGATTTGGAAAAAATAGTAACAACAAATACTCATCTTTTGATTTTTTATGTATGCACAGATGACATGATGAGTCTGTCACTCTAATGCAAGATCTTACTACAAAGCAATTCAAAGCCAAATTGATTTTATCCTTCTTTAATTACATTCTCTCTATGCTAGAGAAGGCTTGGGTAGAAAACAAATACCACCCCGCCATCCCCACCGACCCCCCCCCCAAAAAAAGGCAAAGAAAGGTACAGCAGCAGATTTGAGCATAAGACATAAATATGTGCTATTAATACTTTGTATGATACCAAGTCCCATGCAACTAACATGACATTTCCTAGCTATGTCTGGAGAATAAGAATAAAAGTTGTTCTCGACATGCAAACAATCTTTCTCCAATTTCTTCAACGAGATTTTGGCAAACTCCCAGTTTCCGCTCCTTTGCAGATCTGTGTCTTGGACACACCTGGTTACTTCTTCTGCCTAGTCACCCACCAACATGATAACTGCTGACAGGCAGGCTTACTGGCACAGCCACCTGATAATTGCCCCAAGCCATTCTGTCACCTTCATTGCTGGGATACCCACTATAGAACAGAAAAAAAAAAAAATGAGGAAGATTACCAAGTACAGTAGGAAAGCTGAAGGGGAAGGAACCTCTAACATATGAACTGGCAACCAGGGAGCCCCACAGTCTGGCATATGATACCCTCAGCTTGGAAGTGTATGCCAAACATCACTCAGAAAACACTCGCCTTCTGCCTAGCAAATATGACCAAAATGCTTAGGCGCCTCCAAGTTCCAAATCATAGGCTCTTATTGATTTCATTTGCTATGCAAAAATAGCATAGACCACAGGGCCAGGACCTGGACAGAACGGACAAATACGAATTTTAATTAAAATGGAAAATGCAACCCAGAGCCAGGGTGATGATTTTTCTCCAGGCTACTGTTGCTCACTGCCTCCTCAATATGTCAGGAAATACGGGGGGAGCAGATCTGTAGTTTTGAAGCCCTCTGCTCTTCCTTGTCTACTTTACCACACTATAATAAGATAGCTGTGCACAGCAATGTGGATGACATTTGCCTCCAGACACCAGAAGCCAAGTAGCCCTTCCCTTGTTTTTTCATACCAGGAGTTCTTCTAGTTCTCAGGGACCCCTCTAATTTACACTGTGTGTATACTTTATCAAATACTGCCTGTAATTGCAGACAATTTTGTTCGACAATTGGCAATGAAAAAGAGGGTACGACTGGCCAGGCACGGTGGGTGGCTCACGCCTGCAACTTTGGGAGGCCGAGGCGGGTGGATTGCCTGAGGTCAGGAGTCTGAGACCAGCCTGGCCAACACAGTAAAACCCCGTCTCTACTGAAACTACAAAAACAAACAAACAAACAAAAAACAAAAAAACAATTGGGCGTGGTGGCGGGTGCCTCTAATCCCAGCTACTTGGGAGGCTGAGGCAGTAGAATCTCTTGAATCCGGGAGGTGGAGGTTGCAGTGCGCTGAGATCCGCCATTGCACTCCAACCTGGGCAATAAGAGCAAAACTCCATTGCTCATAAGAAAGCACAAGCAGTAGCTAGTTTGCTGGAGTCTAGAGTCTCTCACTCAGCAAGTTCAGAAGTGCCTTTGAGAGTCTCTAGTCATGACTTCAGGACCTGCTTAGAGGACATAAGTAGTGTCGACATGTCAGTTTTTGCTGTGGCATAGTCAGTTCAAGTGTCTCCACATTAAGGCAATTTCTAGATGCCCAAATCTCCTTTCCTAACTTCTAACATGCGATTTCAACATTTTGGAATCCATACTATAGGTTATTTAAGAGTGTGGCCATTGAGGTCTTAACTGGATGCCAGTCCTATCAGGACCACCGGTGAGACACAGCCCTTGTCAAAATTATTCCTGGTCTTTTGAACTCAGTTTCTCATTCAGTTGAAATAGAAAAAAATAGTATCTACTTCACAGAGTTTTTGTAAAAATTAAAACATACACGGTGGTAAAATTCCTAGTATACTATTTAACACATCATAGGTGGTCAATTAAAATTAGTTTTTATTCTCCTCTGAATGATTTTAAAAATGTTTTTTTGTTAGCTAAGGAGTTACAGACTTGCATAAGACAGAGGAGGAAGATGATGATATGAATCCCTGAAACTCACAGTTCTAATAATAAATCCTAATTTTTAAGCTAGGCTCCAATCACGGAAGACGTTCATCGTCTACTAAAAGAATATAAGACTGTGTGCACCAACACTGAGGAGCCACAGGTGGTTTTATGGAGAGTTGAGTGTTTTGAGTACATTTGATGATTTCTTCTCTCTTGCTTCACTGTTAGTTTGTAATTTCAGTATCTTCAGTGTTCCAGACTCATGAAATCTTATCTTCTCCAATTTGCATTGTGCTAGAAAAGTAGACTGACTTTCTACATATGTGTGTGTATGTGTGTGTGCTGTTATTTTATTTTTTAAATCATGCTCAGAGTGGGAGCTTAAAAGCTTATAACTTTTTTTTTTTTTTTTTTGAGATGGAGTTTTGCTCTTGTTGCCCAGGTTGGAGTGCAGTGACGCAATCTCGGCTCACTGCAACCTCCGCCTCTCGGGTTGCAGCCTCCCAAGTATCTGGGATTATAGGTACCCACCACCTGTACCTTGTAAAAATACAAGAAATTGGCTAATTTCTTGTATTTTTAGTAGAGATGGGGGTTTCACCATGTTGGCCAGAGTGGTCTTGAACTCCTGACCTCAGGTGATCTGCTTGCCTCGGCCTCCTGAAGTGCTGGGATTACAGATGTGACCCACCGTGCCAGGCCGCAAGGTTTATAACCTATTAATAAAGTTCAAGAACTTTAGTGTTGGGACATTTTTACATCTAATGTGGTTGTTCAGGGATCTTTTCCTGATAAATTTCTCTTTCTTGGCTCTGCCCTTGATAGTTAAATTTGTCAGCAATATCACGTCTGGATAAATGATGGAAATTTATATATGATGAGGTAAAAAATCACAAATCTCAGTCAGAGAAACTAAATTTCTTAAGGAGCTAGGCAGAGCTCACAGACTGTTGGCAAATAGACATTTTGCATTTAGCCTGCCTATTACTTAAAAACTGATTGTCGGCTGGGTGTGGTGGCTCACGTCTATAATCCTAACACTTAGGGAGGCCAAGGCGGGTGGATCACGAGGTTAGGAGTTCAAGACTAGCCTGGCCAAGATGATGAAACCCGGTGTCTACTAAAAATACAAACAAACAAACAAACAAAAAAAAAAAAAAGCCGAGCATGGTGGCAGATGCCTGTAATCCTAGCTACTCAAGATGCTGAGGAAGAGAATTCTTGAACTAAGAAAGCAGAGGTTGTAGTGAGCTGAGATCACACCACTGCACTCCAGCTGGGCAACAGAGTGAGACTCCATCTCAAAAAAAAAAAAAGTTTGATCGTCAGTATTAAAAGACAAAGTGGAAGAATTATATATGAAAATCTGGATTCTTATCTTTAAAAATCAGGCAGTCTATAAATGTCTCCTTCCAGAAAGACAGAATAGACATACTTTTCCCCATTTTCCCTACAAGGTATAGCTAAAAGCCCCGAACATTATATAGAAAACACATAAGATTATGAAAAGTAGAAAGAAGAGCAGAATAATGAGGGGCCTCAGGACCCAAGGAACAACAGTGGTGAGTTTCCTGGGGTTTCTTTTTGCTATATATATGGCAAAAACAAATTAGATGATAGATAGATAGATAGATAGATAGATAGATAGATAGATAGATAGATAGA